>NW_019396384.1:159120-174871 GCF_000591075.1 Eurytemora carolleeae
ATGGCCGGCTACTAGCGCGCCGGTCAGAATGCTCCAATGTCTATTTTGACCTCGGAAATGAATTCCTCGTGCCAATTTTGCTATAGTTTGATGTATCTCATTCAACTGTTATTCTAACTTAGGCCAAACTTAGCACATAAGTATTCAAGCGCGGACAGTTAAGCCTTTGGAGGTGAATTTTTTTAGCGCATATTTGTTTCAAGAGTGTCAGGAAAAATTTTTTCACAAAAAGCGCGCGCGCGCACTTTTGCTCAGATTACTTCAAAACCAAAAAATGCATGTAATATACATAATTCTGAGTTTGCAAGCAAAAAATCAGCCTCCTACGACAATTCTAAGTTATGTTTAAACACTGTTTAAATTTTCCTAAGAGTATTACGTTTTGTGCCCCCCCCCCCCTTTATCTAACGTTCAAGTGCATTCCATGTATCTTTTATTCTATTTAATTTTGGGAAACATTTTTTTATCTAGGTGGTACCTCGACGATGTTGGAGTGAGTATGAAGCTCCAATTCTTCCACCAGTTCATGTCTCTCTATGCCTACCTGATCTAAAGGTAGTAAATAATAGATTTGTATTATTTTACGACATAAACATTATACAACATTTTTAGAGGCTTTTATTTTTAGGTTATGAAGAGAATGATCGAGAAATATAGAATTTTGGGATCTACAGTAGCGATCGCTGGGAGAAGGGATGGTTCCCTTTCACTTAAGGTCAGATCATATCAGAGTTTTTGCTTTTGATATCTGCTAGGCCAACTTTTTTATTTCAATTGCTGTATCTGCTTGGCCAAATCTTTTATTTCAACATCACATTCTGTATTTAATTTTGCCAAATATTTTATTTCAATATAACACTCTGTATTTGATTTGGCCAAATCTTTTATTTCAACATCAAATTCTGTATTTGATTTGGCCAAATCTTTTATTTCAACATCACATTCTGTTAGCTGCTTGGCCAATCTTATAACGAACGTTTGACAATAACTGTTTTACAGAAGTCTAATTAAAATTCATTGACAAAGTTTTTCTATAAAAGTAAAATTCCTTTTCATAGGTCGAATCTGATGAGGTTGTAGTTGCTAGTCACTTCAAAAATCTAAGAATTCCTGTATCTAGGTCTAATCAGATGCCTTGGATAATGTTAGAGGTGAGAACTAGTATACTAGTAAATACTTGTAAATATATTTACTTATAGTTGTTACTTTTTATTATATTTACTTATGGTTGTACTTTTTATATTTCCCATAATCTCAGTTAAACATATTTTCCTGGAATTCTACATATTGCCCTCTCTTAAGTACTTCCGGGGGGGGGGGGGGACTAAGAGAAAATATCCCCCCTCATCTCATCCCCCTTTTCTTTTCTCTAAATCTCCCGTTTTTTTTCTCACTATTGACAACATGTCTAGGGAGCAGGAGTTGACAGTGCTACTGTCCGTGTGGATCTTAAACGATTAAACCAATTTCTCTGCAGTGAACAGCTAGTCCCGGAGGTAAAAATATAATTTTCTGTGAAAATTTATTTTTTTAATCTTGATATTTTCAGAGAAGTATTGCGAATATTGTGGACAATGAAATCCTTCATATCATGATAGTTACTCATGATCTAGCTCTACAGTTCTTTCTGCCCAGAACATCTAAAAACTAGTGTTTTAGTCTACTCTTTTTGGATTTGTCTAAATGTGAGGGCTGTCCACACTCTCAGAATCCGTGGGAGGAGTGAAAACCTCACTAACTTGAGGGGTGGCGGAGTTGAGACGTCGTCTTTTCCTATCCATAGGGGTCAGGGTATCTGAAGTACCTGGGGGTTTAAGTTCATTAACTGGAGACAGTTGTTTTTCTTTCAATGCACGCTTTTTAGATCCTGATCTATCTATTTCATAAACTTCCTCTAGTCTAGAATCGTCCACTGATCGAGCAGCTCTAGCTTCGTCCAACTGCAGTTGACGAGACTCCAATTCGTCCTTGAGACAAATATTTTCGTCCTTGATTTCGTCCAGATAAATGTTGACCATCTCCTGACTACTACTCAGCTTCTCACTCTTAATTAGAAGTAAATTAAAACTTGATTTAGATGTGCACAAGTTACGTCCAATGTAAATTAGTATGAATCTAAATATTTAAAATTTAAAGTAAAGAAATATTGAATTATTTTCTGCTTCTATACAAAAACATTATCTGTTATGTACCTTACTGCGCCAACACTACCTGTTACTGTTTGTGATATTATTAATAAGAGTTTTAAAGAACTTTTAAAAATACTTTCCAAATACTCTTGGCTGTGAAATTATCAGTATTCCAGAAAGAAAATGGCAGAAACCGAAATGTCGGACAATATGACGGAAGAATTAGACTACGAACATGAAGGAGATGGGACGGAAGCCAGTGATCCTGTGGAACCTTCAGTTCATGTAGGAGAGGTCGGGGGTAAGCCACAGGTAGGCAATAAAAAACCACTTTTGTTGGAAAGGAAACTTCTCTGAGTTCTTACGGTTTAAGCATTAAGTATTCCCTCAATGCTTAATCATCAACTCTGAAATCTGCACCCCGCCGAAGTGCATTTTAGAGACTTTGAATTTAACATTTATCTTTCTGCAAGTTAACCTCGAAAAAAGTATGAATTGAGAAATATTTGCCAAAAATATAGCATAAGCAAATCTTAGTCGGAGCCATTCAAGGCTGGAGCTTATTTTAATGAAGCTGATACATATAGCAGGAAACTGAGAATGGGATTGAAGAAGACGTAGAAGGGGTCGTTGCTAATGGGATGGAGCAAGAGGAAGCAGTGGAGAATGATGACTCCAAGAACGGTGAGAGCGGAGAAGGAGCTGGAGTTGGAGTTGGAGTAGATGGAACTGCTGCTGATGGAGATGATGGAAAAGATGGGTCTGGCGTACACCAAGAGGAATCAGATAAACCAGGTTGACGGAGCTAAAATCTTCCAACCCTGGGTTAATCTTCAGATCTACAGACCCATCACACCTTTCCCCGGATAGAAAACTATTTTTAATCATCTTTATCATAATTCCTTTTGCACTTATTTATCATCCCCTTCATATTACGATGAGCTATCGGCCCAATAAACATCTGAGTCACTTGTCATATTGAGCTCAATTGTGCAGAACGTTGTACGGATGAGTTCAGCATTTCCCAGAATAACTTGGAACGCGAGGAATCTTTCAGATTTTGTAAATATTTTTATCAATTCCTCAAGCCAATATTTCAGTTTCTTCACATTTTATTCTGGGACACTTAAACCCTCAATGAAAATTTCAATAATCCAAGACACTTCAGAAAATCTACATTTTGCATATTTTAATTCACGAAAGTTTCAATTAATTTAAAATTATTATATCCTGCCAAATCTGATCCTCATTTCCCTTTCTCTACCCTAACATGAATTTACTAATTTTGTTATATTTCAGGAGGGGAAAAGAATTCGGATAAACCAAACAAACCCGTTATAACCAAGATAACCATGTCGGTAAGTATTTTCCTTCATTTCATTATCTTCTTCAGAAAATATGTGATTGTGAAAAAGAGATCAAAGATTTGTTCAACAGCTCTATACAAAGATTGCAGCAATGGGCAATAATACATTCAAAAGCTTTATCTAATAAAGTATAAATTATTTATCAAAGATTATTTTCGATGGAAGTTTCTACTGCACGAAGACGATAAAACACTTAAAATCCTGGACAAATTACAATATCTTTCACATTATTGATCAGATTAAGGTTTCAAGGCTATACCGTTCAAATCGGACATGGCCATCGGGGGGTATTTTAAGGGACTGTTAGCGTAATATCTAGTGACTCCATGTAAAGCTGGCAATGTACGATTTACAACCTATATCTATTCCGTATTCAGATATTCTCGTTTTTTTAGGTTTTAAAAGTTAATTTTTATATGTTTTCTTGTAGTAGGAATGCGCAAGTCACTTTTGCTGTGAAGAGGCTTCATTTGAAAATTATTAGTTTTAAAATAAAAAAACATAGGTATCTAATTCATACTCATTCATATATAAGTATGAATTAGATGCATATATTCAGACAAAGCTTTAAGTGTACAGTAGTGAATCGGGAATTGCTATCTAATTGCGTGTCAGGTCACTTGAAATTACCATCACAGTCACTTAAACTAACACTTAAAAAAGAAATTATCCTAGGAATCAGTTTAAAAAAAAACTAACATTATTTTAGACTCTAACCTCGTTGAAATCTCCCAGTGTAAAAGGACTGAAAATGAAGTTGACAAAGAAGAATTCGATTCCTTGCTTAACATTCGAGGTTGATCTGCCCAGCATAGTAGAATCAAGACTCTGTGTTCATGATATACCTGTTCAGGTAAATAAATCAAATTAATTAAATGATAGTTGACACTACAAGACTGATATTGTAGGCCGTAGGGTACATGATTGTTGAGTTACAATGTCCGAATTTCTAAATTAGGTACAAATCATAATTAGAGATTAACTCCAACGTGCCGCCCTTATAGTTGGTGTCTTATATATTGCGTTTTATGTCGTATAGTTCAACTTTGAGCTAACCTTTGTCAGCTATGAGAGCAGTATTTTGCTTGTCATTAATTTAGATTAAGTAATTGTTTGAACTGCTTGCTTTGCATACTACAAGCAAAACATATGACAGGATGACCCAGAAGGTGACTGCTGGCAGCTAGCACGTCGATCAGAGTAGTCTTACAAAATTTTTTACTAAGAAATGGATCCTTATGCCCAATTACCTATAAATCGACATACAACATGTAAAATATGTGGGAAGATGACCCATAATGGAACTGCTGGTTACCAGCGCGCCGGCCAGAATGCTCCAATATTAAATTTGACCTTGGAAATGAATTTCTCGTGCCAAGTTACCTATAAATCGACATATAACATGTAAATATGTGGGAAGATGACCCATAATGTAACTGCCGGCTACTAGCGCGCCGGTCAGAATGCTCGAATCTTTATTTTGACCTCAGAAATTAATGCCTCGTGCCAAATTACCTATAAATCGACATAAAACATGTAAAAAATGTACTAAGATCACCCATAATGTAATAATTGGCTACTAGCGCGCCAGTCAGAATGCTCCAATATTAAATTTGACCTCATAAATGAATTCTTCGTGCCCAATAATCTATAAATCGACATACAACATGTAAATATGTGGGAAGATGACCCATAATGTAACTGCCGGCTACTAGCGCGCCGGTCAGAATGCTCCAATGTCTATTTTGACCTCGGAAATGAATTCCTCGTGCCAATTTTGCTATAGTTTGATGTATCTCATTCAACTGTTATTCTAACTTAGGCCAAACTTAGCACATAAGTATTCAAGCGCGGACAGTTAAGCCTTTGGAGGTGAATTTTTTTAGCGCATATTTGTTTCAAGAGTGTCAGGAAAAATTTTTTCACAAAAAGCGCGCGCGCGCACTTTTGCTCAGATTACTTCAAAACCAAAAAATGCATGTAATATACATAATTCTGAGTTTGCAAGCAAAAAATCAGCCTCCTACGACAATTCTAAGTTATGTTTAAACACTAGGGGGGATTTTAACAGTGTCCCATTTGATATCATTGTGTCCTGGACCTTTACAGATCTTATATTACGCTATTTAGGGAAAGACGCCTGGAAAATGTAAGTTCCCATGTCTTCTTTGCTGGAAAGAATTCATACAGCTTGATGGAGTGGAAGCGCATCTAGAAACGTGAGTTTTTTTCACAAGAATTTTCTTTCTTTCTTCAGTTTTTTAGATCTCTAAGATTTCAGGGGACATCAGTTCCTAAACTAACACTTGGCCCATTTCTAAATTATAAGATACTGGCGCAAATTGAAAGACCGGGATTTTGGGATCCAAAATAAAAGACGATGATAAAAACAGTAACCAACATTTTATTAAACGTTTTAAAACTTTTTCTCAAAAATCAAAATTATAATAGGAGTTCTTTTTATATTACATCTCTTGACCGTTTTCAAGACAATGTCACGTTTTCCATTTTCGAACATATCCTGAATTTGAAACTGTTGCGTTTTCGAGACAAAACCCACTTTCCTGTTTGAGTATAATCCACAATTCAAACCAAAACTTACTTTCATGACTTACAAAATAAATCACTGAAAACAAAAATTTTGTTATGAAGACTAATCTAAGTTTCTATATTTTATCTGTTAAATTAGAGAATATCGATGATTTATTTTCAAGCATTTTAAACAAATAGTTTCCCGCATTTCTAGTGAAATCTATATTGTAAGAACAAATTATATTAATATTTTGATTTCTCAATGCTGTAATGATTTTTAAATTATAAAAGAACAGTTTGTTTTTATTTTCTATTTTGTTTCTATTCTACCTTATCAAAAAATCTTGTTTTGTTAAGTAAGTGCGTAAATGCTTAAAAATTGATATTGATACGAATTCGGGTGATTGTCTTAAAACCAGGATATGTTCCAAAAACGCGACATGAGCTGAAATCCGGTAATCTATATAAAAATTTGGCTTGTCTGTCTGTTTGTTTGTCTGTTTGTCTGTTTGTCTGTTTGTTTGTATCCAATAAACGTCAAAACGGCTGAACCGATCGGGCCCAAATTTTTTGTGGGACATCTAGGGACCCCAGGGAAGGTTTATGAATGATCAAAATTTTAAATATTTGTCTCCATCAAAATTCGATCTTCATTAAATTTTTTAAAATTTTAAAAATCCACGAATTTTTTTGTGAAAATCCACGAATTATTTTTGTTTTGTTTCACGATGTACACAAAGAGAACATGTTCACAATTAATTTAGAAGATGGACGCGAAGCGCCCTCTAAGGCTAGTTGTTTTAAAATAGGGATATGTTCGAAAATGGGATCAAGAATCATCAAAAACTATTTTTCACGCCTTATTTTATTCAAATTGACATTTATTGTTTCAATATATAATTTTAGCGATTTTTATAAATATATATGGTGTAATTTTATTCTACTCGTCTTGGATTTAAAGATATATACACTTGAAAAACATAACTTTGCAGATTTGGCCCATTTCTAACACTGAATGTTAGAAATGGACCGAGTGTTAGGTTTGGAACTAATATCCCCTAGATTTGGGCGACTAAACATTTTAGAATATTTACAGTTGTAGTTACAAGCTGTTGTTAATGTTCTTTAAATAATCTCAAATTCAACATTTCAGAAAAGAACACAAGGACAGATGTCGACGAAAGGGAGTGACCAGGATGTTCTGTACTCCAGAGGAATATGCTAATATACCAGAGACCCAAAAGGAAAACCTATGCTAGATAATCAAAATTTTACATTAAACCCTCTCATGAAATTGATAATTGTTATATATTATCCATTGTAAGTAATTTTTCAAGTAGCTACTAAGAATATGAAACGATTTTTTGTAGGAATTGCATTTTTAATTCAGTTTTTTTCGTAGTTTGTCCCAATTATGAGTTAAACATTTTCTTCTATTTCTTTTTCACGCATGTGCATTTAACAATTGGGTTCGTTAACAGAAGAACATGAGAGATCGTGAACTTGAAAGAGACAGACAAGATCGAGATAGACGACCTTCAAAGTAATAATAATGCATACACATTACAGGGGACATCAGTTCCAAAACTAATACTTGGTCCATTTCTAACACTGGGTTTTTGGGATGCCTGTTCATATGCAGAGTAAATGTCGATGGTAAAACCTATAACCAACATTTTATTAAAGGGACTGTCAAGGAAAAAAAAGGGGGTATAGGCTGAAAGCTAATCACTTTAGCTTATGATCGCGACCCATGAAAGTTACATCTGATGTTCCTGTCTCAAAAAATTGATATAAAACTGTGCCAAATTTATAAAAAAATTCATATGTATATACAATTTTGTATAGAAGTGGTAGGTTTAAACAGATCATATTCAGCAAATATGCAACCAATCTGAAAGCGAAGATATCCCAGAGAAACCTAATTGTAACTTAGGTTTTCTCCAATTATTATTTATAATTTTGATTTTAATTTTTAATAGATATAATTGATATTATTATTTATAATATCAGAACTCCCACCAATGGTAGTGTAGTATACTGGTCACGTGATACAGACAGAGACATGTGACCAGTATACTGCACTCTCATTGGTGAGAGTTCAGCTGCATACATATGAATTTTTGTATAAATTTGCCACAGTTTTATATCAATTTCTCGAGACAGAAACATCAGATAGAATTTTAATGGGTCGCGATCAAGCCCTAAAATGTAAGAACAAATGATAATAATATTTTGATTTCTCAATGCTGTAATGATTTTAAATTTATAAAAGAACAGTTTGTTTTATTATTTTCTATTTTGTTTCTATTCTACCCTATCAAAAAATCTTGTGCGTAAATTCTTAAAAATTGATATTGTTAGGAATTCCGGTAATTGTCTCAAAACCAGGATATGTTCCGAAAACGCGACATGAGCTAAAATCCGCTAATTGTTTTAAAATAGGGATATGTTCGAAAATGAAATCCAGAAGAATCAAAAACTAATTCTCACACCTTATTATTAGTTTAAAATTGACATTTATTTTTTCAATATGTAGTTTTAGCCATTTTCATAAATATATAGTGTACTTTAGTTCTACTCTTATTGGATTTAAAGATATATATATACTCTGGAAAAAGAACTCTTTGCAGATGGGCCTAGTGTAAGTTTTAGAACTAATTTCCCCTGCATCAAAGGGAATCTTCATTTATTAAAAAAAGCAAATCAAATTCACCTCGAAGCTTTGTCAGATCACAAATCCATGAGATATTAATCATCTTCACTTTAAATGTTAATTTTTTTTTTTAAATTTTGCCTTCTCTATAAAATGACTTTTCTGCTTCTAAAAAAATGTAGAAAATTGTCAAACAATTCTAAGTCATAAAAACTAGAATATCTTTCACATTTTTGATCTAAAAAAGATTAAAGAGCGCCGTTGTGAATTGTGAATCGGTCATGCCTTAAGTGGAAGTTCACTTGAAATAACAACGACACTAAATATGAAGAATAATGTCGTGGCCCGGCTGTCGTATTTTTTTCAATTTTCTGCCTTTCTTCGAATCAGTGTGCAACAAAAGCTTTCCTAATAAGAGTTTTCAGTAATTTGTTATTTTTGATAATTTTTTTAGGCGTCCTAGAGGTCCCATGAAAGTGAATTTCAACTATTATTACGAGGTAATTTAAAAAAAAGAAAATATACATTTTTATTCTTTTAACAAATATCAAATATTTTGATGTTTTTTTCTAATACATAATGCATACTTAAAATAAAAATATATTGGAAGAAAAAAATCCAGTTTCCACTTATTATACTGAAATTTCTCAACTATTTCAATAAAGATTTGCTTATAGGTTGCTGGGTTTGTTTTCAAGTATTATAATTTAACCCCTTAGCATACCAAAACATTTATTATAAAACTATTGATAACAGGATACTTGAAACTCCGATCCACAACTGGAGCCTTTGGCCATCCCTACAACTTATGATTTGATTTGATTTGAAATTTTCTGATTTTAGGTTGATAGTGTGGGAGAGTGTGATACCTTTGGAGTGAAGTTGCGAAAACTTAGTCCTAGAAGATCAGGTTTTTATTTTAGGATTTTATTCAGAGTGGTTTAAGAATATGAATGAATTTGGGAATATATTCAGCGCAAGTAAAAATGGACTGGTTGGAGCTGGTTTTAACTGTTAAACCTGGTTCAACTCTGATTGACTTGCCTGGTCTGACGGGTGTCATTTTTTTGGACCAGACTTGATTGGCCTTTTTCCAGACGGACTTTTTTGACAGTATTTTTAATTCTTTGAAACTTTTTTGATTTTACTGTTTGACTTTTTTTTGACATGGCTACTCTGATCTGGTTTTACCTGGCTCATAACAAATGTACTTGATGTGACTTGATTGGTTTGAACTGATATGACATGACTGGCTTGACCAGGGTTTCACCTGATCTAAATATTTACAGGTTCAAAAAAACGAGATGACCGGTCAAGATCTTCACTTTCACAGAGCAAAGATTCTGATAAAACTAAGGAACACAGAATTATTCTACTTTTTGTATCATGCGAACGTTGGCTACTTCAGTTAGGTTTTATCTTAAAAATTGATTTTTTTAAGGAAAAAAAATAAAGTATCTAAGTGCTAAAAGTTAATCTCCGCAATAGCAATGATAATAAACATACAAGTATAATTACTTGAAATAGAGGCTTAGAAAAAAGTACCAGTCTAGTGTTTACTACAGTCGTCGACGCATATATCAATACAATGAAGACGAATTTGAATTCAGTTTTGATTTTTATCCAGCTGTTGAAACAGGATAGATGCACAGAAACATAGATTACATTAGCTGATAAGTAAAAAAGCTTCTTGTAATCTAAAAAAGCTTGTTAACAATAAAAACTTTATTAAAAAGTCGTCTTCATTGTGTTGATATAATCGCCTACCACTCTTTTCTAATTTTTAAAGATAACAAAGAAATATCTACCGTTGATTTGTAAGAAAATGCAGTTTTAGCAATAATGATTCGAGCAATCATATCTGCAGTAAAATATTTAGTCGATTATATTTGATCTAGAGTTAGAATAGTTTTGTATGGTTACAGATTGCTGAAGGAACTATTGCTGTTGCTAGTCTAACCCAGGAGAATCTTTCCACACTAGAGAACAGTCTGGAAACTACCAACATAGCCCTGGAGCAATCTAATAGGGAGGCAGGAGAAAATCAACCTTTGGATAGTACTAAGTCCAACCCAAATCAACAGAATACTACCGACAATGGATCTAAAGAAGTGTCGAATGTTCCAGACGGATTGGATATCGCAGATCAGGCGGACACAGCTCCCATGGCGGATGATAATGTAGAGGGAGCAGGTTTTGAGACGGAGACAATTGAGGGTACACATGATGTAGAGGATTTTCAAGACATAGAGGAAATAGAGGACGCTGTGGCGGAGACGATGGAGGGTATACATGATGTAGGAGATTTTAAAGATATAGAGGACGTTGAGGACGTAGAGGATGTTGAGGACGTTGCGGATGTTGAGGACGTAGAGGATGTTGAGGACGTTGAGGCGAAGACAATGGAGGGTATACATGATGTAGATGATTTTAAGGACATTGAGGACATAGAAGACGAAGACGTTGAAGAAACTGATGATCAAATTGCCGATGATTTTTCCCAAGAGGGGGAATCTATGATTGAGGAAATGTTGTAAATTAAAGTTGTAAACATAATTCGTGTAAAAAGTTCAGATTTAAGTAATGTCCTTGTTCTTGATACCCATCTCTAGCCACCACATCGTCCACCTCATGTCATCATTTAAATTGAATTTCCTCAATATTTTGGAGCCCGTTAAAATTGTACTTTAACTGTTATTTTCATTGTAAACACAAACTTGGATCCGGTTTGTTCACGTTTTGAATTAGCATTTTCAACATGTGTAATACAATCTTAAATGTAAGCCTAACTTTTGCTTCTAATTTAGAGATTCTTATGTAAATATGAATTTGTTAGCATAGGTGAGTATATTGAAGCGACTAAGCGACTGTTAACGTAAATTTCTTACCCTTTATTTATAATGGCATGTATGATTCACAATACAAGTCATTAATTTGATAAGCGTCGGATGCATGAATTTTGTGCCGTCAGTTGATGTGAATGACTTTCATATTTTCCGTCTTAAATTACTTAGATTGAACATATTTGAAAAATGCATTTAATTTAAATTCAAATTAAGATTTTTATTTATGACTGCCGGAAATGCATACTAATATTCCTTTAAGATAAAACGACGTGAACTTTATACTTTCTCAACAAGTACAAGCGTTACTGTAGATAAAATATTTGGATAAAACAAATATAAAAAGGCACCGCTGTTAATCTGGATTTCCACAATAAAAATTGAGGGGAAATTTGAATTATGCCATCACTCAGGTCAGTCCCTTAACGGTAATGTTACATCGTCTATACGCAACATCCCCCCTACTGAACTTCTGACTTGCTAACTTTCCGACCTACTGCATAATCGGACCTATGCCAGCTGTTTATTTTTGTAGTATTTGAGGGTAAGGTTAGGTTAAGACAATTTCTGGGCCGAGCGCTGCGGCTATGACAGGTTAGGGGGTTGGGCACTGCGGCCACAAGTAAACTGTAAAACCACGTGTTAGTAGGTCGGTGTGTAGTATCGAGGATTTGGCGTAGGTCAAAAGTGGAGTATAGCGGATTTGCGTTGGTCGAAAAATACCTTAAATTGTCCCATGTAGAAGATAGTGAAAACTGAGACATGTACTTTTTGCTTAGTGTTTAGAACATTTTGAATGACAATAAATAAGCAAATTACATTCTGGAGAATAAATTGAAAATATTGTGAAAATATCTTTTCGCGTTATTATCTTCAATTAAAGGTAAAACGTATATGGAGGAGCCTTTATCTTACCCTGTAAATAGTATTACAGCTTAAAATCAGATTTGATTTTTTCCTTCAAACTCAAACAAATGAATAATGTAGACAGAAAAGTAAGATGTAAATTTTGAGTATCAATGTTTATTGAATATTTTTCTTGAATAACTGAGTTCAAAAACGTTTAACGTAGAAAGTCCTGGAAAATTAATTTAATTAATATTTTTAAATCTTACTACTTTTAACATCTTGGAAATACGGTTAGATTTGGTCTAAAAATTAAAAAAATTATTTTCACTTTTTCAACTGAAAATAACACAATTAGATCTTTATTCCACAAAAAATAAAACATGCTTGACATAATTAGTGTATTTAAATTTTATCTAATTAAAATATTGAATTGCATGCTTTACATGATAAGCTTAGCGGAACAGGAAGTTTTAATTCAAAAATTATTTGATTGGAACAGAAAAAATATTTAAGGGTGTCTGACAAAAAAAATCAGCAATTCATATTAAATTTTCAAAAAACTCAAAATAAATATTTTGGGTGCATAAAAGAATACATTTATCAAACATATCACATAGTTCTGTAAGAAAAGTCCAAATTCTGGACGGAAGAATTGTAAAAGCTTCAAGGTTCAAATTTATATTGTTGATTAGTTAGTATTATTTTTCCCAAGATTTATAATAACTAAACTAAACTCTATATGTGTTCAGGTAAAATGTTTAAGGAGCAGTAGATTCTGTAGTTCTAGTGACCTTCCGTTCACCCTGCGCCAACTGACCAGCTCGCCATCCTCGGAACTTGAAGAACGCGTCAACACCATAAACAAACATGGCGGCGAACCCAAAAAAGCCCGCAGCAGCGAGGGCGGCACTATGTTGACCCTGTAAAAAAATATAGTTGGTTATTTTGATAAATTAAGGCACGGTTCTTTCAAAGTTACTTCGTCTTAACAAGATCTACCGAATCTAAAACGAAAAGTTTGTCCAGACAATTAGAGCGGTCAAAACTAAAGTACTGAATTTGTAAATTAGAAAACTCGATCTGTAGGCGTAATTTTAAGAGACCTTTTATTTATAAGAGTTGAATGGAATATTCAGAACTGTACCCTATACATCTTTATCTGATTAGCGACTAACAGTTTCACATTTATTCCAAACTATTTAATAGAATTGCTATAATCCAGAATTGAAGAATATATTTTTTAAAATTCTAATAAAATCAGTAGATTTTCTGATTTCTCTGACTTTGGGAAAAAATCAATAATTTTTTAAGATATATAAACTGACAATTGTAAATGTATCTATAAGTACTCCCACTCCGGTATCCTTTTTTAGACGAGTGGCCTTAAGTAATAACATTTTTCCCTTCCATGAAACATATTATCTTTTTTATCTCCCGGCAGCCATAACGTAATAACTGTCGAAAAACTCAAATGCTGTGGCGGTAGACCGTACGATTGTAGCTCATGGTTGCCGGAAGACAAAAAAAGCTAATATGTGGCATGATGGGAAAATGCTGTGGCTTATTTCTTAGTACCTGAACTGCCGTGGCTATGGCAGCTGTAAAGTAGAAGAACGCCCAGAGAGCATAGAATCCAAACTCTAGCATCAACCACGGGATCACGTGGAACTTTTCTATATGGATAAGTTAGGTTAGTTCCAGGCATACATTTAAAATAATATATTGACTTTCCCTCCTTTTTGTGTGCCACCAATAAAGCACAAAAATCTTATCAGCAGGATGAAATAACCAGAGCTTTTTATTTTTCCTTTCATAAAATTTGGTTGATTTCGTAAAAATATCTAATGTACAGAGATAACTAGAAAACTGTGGAATAGGAAAACGACATTATATCAGTAATTAGTCCATTTGATATTGTTACAATGCAAATAGTGTCACTAGTTACTTTTTAATTCACAAATTAAGTTCTATGGGTTTGTTTACACAGCAAAATAGATGGGTTTTATATTCACTGGACTAGTTCAAGTTATAACTTGAGTCTAAAGGACGTCTTCCTATTCCAGAGTTTTCTGCTTTTAACTGTATAATAATCACCGATAGCGTGGAGTAGGTACATGATGAGTAGAATTATTGTCACCCAAAATGCTGTCATGCACACGAAAATATACCACTCGCCAACTAAAAAAGTAAAGTTGAAATTTTAAGAGAATTTTTAAGGATCATTAATCATTGTAGATTTTGATGATGCAGATCCGCAACTTTTTTGCTCCTTGAATCTGGATCAATTTGGAAAAAATCTACTAAAATGTTGAAACTTTTTCTCGTTTGTTTGGATATATGTGTATGTCGAAGCTAATCTAAAGTTTGGCTTTGGACAAGTAAAACACACTCAACTAAAATAATTCAAAAAAATTAAGATGATTTTAAAATTTCTAACCTGGCTGTTCTCTCCAGTAAGGACTTGCGCAGAGAACACAGATCAAACAAACCAGATCCAATAACTAAATGATAATCATGTTGCCAATTAAATCTACTTGGAGCGATCTCTTTAATCTATGTGCTTGGAAGTGTCAATGGTAATTGGAAAAATACGTTAACATTTTAAAATATTAGATAATTTTGGAGTAATACTTCTAACTATATAATCCAAGTTAAAATCTCTAAAAATAAAAAAGAATACATTATTTTGTCAGAAATTTGCAATAAAACAATATTTTTCAAGAAATCTAATGACAAATTCGAAACATTAACTTAAAGAAAAATTCGCCGATAATTTTCATAATATTTACCCAGTGCTTAGGATCCATTTAAATTTGATGCGGATCCGGATCCTGGATCCGCATTGAAAAAAATGGATACGGATCCAGGTCGTTTCTTAAAGATTTACTGAAATTTTTTAACAAAAAAAGTTTTCAAATTTTTTGTTTTATTTTTTCGCTTATTTTTATCCTAAAACTTGATGAACCATTCAGAAATGAGGAAATTTTTATAATCTCTCTTTTTTTCAAAAGTTCAGATTTGAATTTTAGGAGTAAAAAAGTATTTTTTTTTTGTAGTTTTCGGTTGATATTTTACCCCTTGGATCCGGATCGGGATCCTAAAGCACTGAATTTACCCCTGCTCCTAGCTTGAGTGCTCCAGGTATAGACTTGATGTATCCTGGATCCCATCTTAGATTAGTTTGTACATGAGTTTCCGTCACAGTTTGAGTAGTTTCAAAATTCATTTTTAACTAAACCTGAACATAATTATGTTCGACAACTCCAGAAGTGCCGGCTTACAGGGGGGATGAGAGATATTTACTCTTGGATAGTTAAGGGTTACGCAAACATCCCTGGAAATTAGAGTGGTAAAATTACCTCCACTCCCCCCCCC
>NW_019396384.1:174964-209155 GCF_000591075.1 Eurytemora carolleeae
CCCCCCCCCCCCCTATCAATTTTGGACATTCACTCATTCATATTTTTATTCAACTACAAAGCATGGGATATTCGAATAAGCAATAACAATTTACTATGCAGTTTGGAAATTCTTTATTCCAAAGATATATAATTTTTTTACTATACCTGAGTAATCCCGAGGTTGTAGCTGAAGAGGAATAAACCATTGGCACAATAAATAAAAATAAATATTCTATATTTTCACTACATGACATCTACATCTACTTTATCAAAACTCTGGGATTGTCTGCAGTCTGCAGTAGAGAGTGTACACCTTTAATTATTACGTATTTACTTTTCACCTCCGCCCCCCAGGACGGAGTGGTAAGGGTTCTGTAGAATACAATTTATCAATATTTTTTAATGCTTCAGGTTTTTTTTACACAAGGCTTTAAACTATTTTTTATTCATAAATATTTTTTTAAATGTAAGGGAATATAAGACGACATTTAGAAAGAAATAGGATAATATTTTCTTTTGATAAGTTTAGTACTGATAACTCGAATAACATCATAACAGGTGTTTAATTTCTATTACATACTCGATAGTTGGTCGAGGAGGGGGGGGGAGGGGGGAGTTTGACAGGTATAATAGAAGTATTATCTTTTTTGTACAATTTTCCCTACAAAGTTTGTCATGTATACATTACAATAGTCAAAAACATTTAAAATAATAAAATCGAGATTTTACTTTAAGAATATTAATACGGGGACAAAGTTTCTCTTACTCATAAATTTTAAAGAATTGTAAGTTTTAAATATTAAAAACACTGCATTAAAAACTTCCCCTTTATAAACTGAAATCAAGTTTTTGATAATTAAAACTTAACACAAATGTCTTTAACAGATGTTAGCTAATAACTTGTAAATACTATTTTATAGAAAATATAAATGAATAAAAATCACTATTTCTTGAACTTGTTTTTTAGCAAAAGCATTGCTTTTTTTGTGTTAATAGACTTTAGCTTGTGAACCCAATTTGCCTGTAAAATAAGATATCCTTTTGAAAGTAAAATAACTCAACTTAGAACTTTTAATATAGGGTGTCTCACGAAACATGACAGTTGGTAAATAGTTTAGAATGTCTTCTTCCATAATTTGTGAAGTTGTTTGATACCAAAGACAATATTAAAAAATATTACATGGCATTCATAAAATAATAAATTTGATTTCTAAGTAAAACATATTTGAGTAAGAGAATTTTTAACGAAATAAACTGCGAAAAGTCTTTATTATATAATACAGATTCAAAACTATTCACCAACTTTCATGTTTCGTGGGACACCCTGTACAAGATGAGAATATTTTCGCGGTTCTGCCGAGTTCCCCAATTCAAATTTGAGGCAAATCGGTCAAGGGGTCCCTGAGTTATGATCGGACATCCAAACAAAGAGACTAACTAGATCAGTACTTTATACGAACATTTTGTGTTATTTGAAATTGGAAAGATCAAATGTTTAAACAATGGTAGTATAAAGATTTAAGATCAAAATTTAAACTGTTTGAAAAAAGGCTTATTTGAGCAACTAGACTAAAATTAGACAATTAAATCCTCATACCCATGTCTTGGAAACCAACTCCTTTTCTAAATTTATTGTTTTACTTTAATGTCTTTTTTAAAATCTATGGAAGGAAAAGAAAGCTTTCCTTTTACGTGTATTTAATATTTATATTGATTATTTAAAGGTTTTAAAAAAAAAATATATTTTGATTTCTTCTAATAGCAAAGGCTGTTATTTTCACAAGTGTGACTTGCTCGAACGGAAACATCTAGTTCATTTCTCCAGCATGCATCTGGCCAAGAGCACATAGCAAAGTCCTTAAAATACACAATATTGTTAAATCATAAAAGTTTTCATCTCACAATGTTTTTTTTTACCTCAGAAAACAGAAAATCTAAATCACAAGTGCATTTTGTAACCTTCCAGTTTCCACTCTCTTTATGACAGCAGTTGAATTCAGAAATACAATTGCTGATAGCATTTGGACCTTCCTGAAATACTTCATTTAATGTTTTTTTATGAAGTCACTTAAAGGAATTATATACTTAAAGGGAGAGACCGGCAATGTCATCGTAGTTGAACTGAGAATGTAGTATTGTGGAGAAATTTTTTGGATTTATTTAAGACATATAAAACGTTTTAATAATGTATAATTACTGAGTTTGAGCGCAAAATCGACTTTTAAAATCATCCATTTCGGTGGTTACGTTTTGAGAATTGATTTTTTAAAATTTTTAAATAACAACGAGACAAAATTGTAACAAAAATTCTACAGTAAACTAATCAGTTGTTAAGGAACAGGTTGAGAAAATAACTCTTATCATCGAAAATAAGTAATATTATTCAGTTATTAGTTTTTGTAATCTCTCATTGTTCACAAACATTTTCTGTAGATTTTCTGGAAATTTTATTGAAAAGACGACCTTTGAACGATTTGTAGAAATCTGCGAACAAATTCGTTGAGAATAAGATATTCAATATAGTTTTGATAAAGAAATAATTGATTGTTGATTTTTTGACAAATTTCTATCAAAAAATATTTTCCTAAACATCTAATTGGTTAACCGAAGATTTTTGATACATTTTCCGTCGTCGTTATGTAATAATTAAAAAAATCGATTCTCAAAACGTAACTAGTACCCAAATGGATGTTTTTAAGAGTCGACTTTGCGCTCAAACTCGGTAATTACACATCATTAAAACGTTTTATAGGTCTAAATGAATCCTAAAAAAGTCCTCCACAATACTACATTCTCAGTTCAACTACCATACATTGCCGGTCACTTCCTTTAATTTCAAATGCCCCCCCCCCCCTCATTCAAAGAGTGGCAATTCCGATTCAGAACAGTACCTTTGAAAACATGATCAAAATTGAATTAGATATCCAAGATTTCAACTTGAAAATTGTTTTTTTTTTGGTGAATTGCGGAAAATAATTTTAAAAATTGTTTGAATCGGGAGTTTTCAAGCTAGAAAAACGACGATATTTATCATATTATTGATCAGTTAAAGGTCTAAAGGTGAATCGGACAATCCCCGCCGTAAACATAGGGCTACTCATAAGTACAACGATAGTTTCTTAAATAATTTATATCTTACAGTTTCGCAAACTGATGGCTCTGGAGTTGTAGTGGAAGCCGTTGTAGGAGTTGTAACAGTTGTAGTTGGTTGAGTGGGTTGAGTGGGTTGAGTGGGTTGAGTGGGTTGAGTGGATTGAGTTGGTTGAGTGGATTGAGTGGGTTGAGTTGAATCTGTCGTAGAAGTTGTAACAGTTGTTGTAGTACTAGATGACGATGAAGGTGATGCAGATGTAGAGCTTGTTGGACCATGAGTTGTAATATCTTCATCACCATGATAACAAGAAATAGTGATAGTGTTATCTTCCACCCAGTTTCCAATATTTTTATCCACCTGCCAGCCACTATTCCAGCCAGTGTACGGACATTGAAGGTGATAATACTCTTCATTCCTGAAAAGGGAGATCAAATATTTTGAATATTGAAACATCCAACCTTAATTTAGAAAAAAATTATTTGTTTCTTTCCCAAGTATTGATTGGTTTAAAATATATCAGATTACAAAATTTTAGTTGTTATATAACAATAATTTTTGCTTTTCATATATTTAAAACTTAATTAACTGAGCTCCGTTCATTGCTCCAAATCTTAGTTAAAATATAACCGTAGTTTTAGATTTTTATATATTTAAACCTTACTTAACTCAGCTCTGTTCATTGCTCCAAATCTTGGTTATAATATAACCGTAGTTTTTGATTTTTATTTTTAACCTTACTCAACTCAGCTCTGTTCATAGCTCCAAATCTTAGTTGTAAAATAACCGTGGTTTTAGAATTTTAAATATTTAAACCTTACTCAACTCAGCTCTGTTCATTGCTCCAAATCTTAGTTGTAAAATAACCGTGGTTTTAGATTTTTATATATTTAAAACTTATTTAACTCCTCTGATCATAGCTCCAAATCTTAGTTATAATATAACCGTAGTTTTAGATTTTCATATATTTAAAACTTACTTAACTCCTCTGTTCATTGCTCCAAATCTTAGTTAAAATATAACCGTATGTTTAGATTTTTAAATATTTAAAACTTACTTAACTCCTCCGTTTATTGCTCCAAATCTTAGTTAAAATATAACCGTATGTTTAGATTTTTATATATTTAAAACTTACTTAACTCCTCCGTTCATTGCTCCAAATCTCTCGCTAATCAGCCAATGAATTAATGCAGGGGATGATGAACTATCAGGGGATAGATACTGAGCATTCATATTTTTATAATGTGGTAGAAATCCAAACATACTTCCTGAAATTACAAACTTACAAAAATTATCTTTTTATTTTAAACTTCAAGCGAAACCTGATAATCTAAAGCACCCTAATCTTCTCTCTTGATGCTCTAAACCATAACCTGAACAGTTCAGAAATGAAAATGAAATCAAATGAAAAAATTTTATGCAATGTTTTGAAAAATTTAGTGATGAAGAACCCAAATCATTTCTTTTTCTATAATCTTTTAATATTTGAAACTCATTTTGTTAACATACATTAAAAAATAGTTTTTACCTTCTGACATAATATAAAGTCTAGGACAGCTCCCAAAGCATGGTGTATCCTAAAAGTCAATTAGCTGATATGAATCCATAATAGTTCATTTTTAACAATTACATGCAGGGGCGGCTTACAAAATATACCAGAGGTGGGGGGGGGGAGAATAATTGGAAAAATGTTGCACCCCAAATCCATCCAATTTTGCACCCCGTCCGTCCAATTTTCTAAGGATGGCGACTTTGGGATTCCCCCATTCGCCACCTCTGATCACATGCAACTCAAGGTTATTTGAAAAAAATACCTTGAACAACTTGCACTCAAATGCCATATTATAATCTACACATTTTCCATATTCTTCAGTATAGACCAGGTCTCCAGGACATTCCAAGTTCTCTTGAACCAGTTTTCCATTCGCATCAAATGTACAGCTTATATACCTTCAAGATTCAAATAGACGGTAAAACTCAAGGCAATTTTTGAGTCAAATACAATTAATATTCGAACATTTTATAAATTTACAAAGACACAAGAACCACAATACATCACTTTTTTATTGATACTGCTTGGTGGATCACTTATGGCACTCTTTAATACAGACCCACTATCAAATATTTAAGAAAGTTAATAGCTCTAAATTTACTTGTGACAATCTTCCAGTATTTGCCAAACTCCTGCACCATATTGTTCACATCGTGGATAGATTCCACATCCATCCTAAAGTTTAAAAGAGTCTCAAAATTGTTAAAAAATGTCTGTCAACAAAGCTGGAAATGGATATGATTCAGTCAAGTTTATTGTATTTTTAATGCGAGAAATATTAAATCCGGATTTATTGGGTCCGGACTAAGCGGATCCGGAATCAGTGAACCCGGATCCGGATTAGGATATGCATTATATATATTTACCTCGTGTTCACCTAGAGCAGAGGATCCTGCGATAACCACACTAATCAAATAAATTAAACAAACTTTTTTATTCTAATCTTAACTTTTGTATTTTGATATAAATGAGTTGTTTTGTATTGTTTACCTGAAGGGTAGAATAAATGTGAACAGTATCATTAATGGCTGAAGTAAACTACTAGTGATTTGGATAATTTTCCTTATCTTCTTTACACGTCACTCTTTCATAGATATCAAAAATAAATAAAATTATTAACAACTACTTAAAAATTTAATGTAGATGATATACAGAAATCCAATAAGAAAGGTTAAGTAAAGGAAAACTAAATTCTTTTCAAATCTATTTAAACATTGAATTCAAGTTATTTAGACTGTTATGAAACTCAAAATACCAACTTGAAGTATAAAATGTATAATTTTTTTTCTCAGTTTATTAAAGAATTTTTAACATTTTTTCATGTAATATGTTAGTATATTTACACATCACTAGTTTAAATTTATCACTAATTATTATCACTGGCTTTCAGGCCGGGCGCTTCGAGCCCATCTTCTATTTCAATTGGGGACATTTTCTTCTTTGTACATTGTAACGCAATAACAAACAACAAAGTTCGCGGATTTTATACAAAAAATTTCGTGGATTTTCAAAATTTAATGAAAATCAATTTTGTTGGAGGCTAATTTTACAAAGATTTGCTCATATAGAACCTTTCCTGGGGCATGCGAGGTCTCACCCAAAATTTGGGCCTGATCAATTAAGCTGTTTAACAAACAAAGAGACACCCAGACAGACAAGCAAAATATATATATATAGAAGTACTGAGATGGAATTTAAAGAATTTGAGCCGCGGTTTAAATCCGCCAAAACCCGGTTTAAATTAAGCGCCGGCCTAAATCTTGAAACATTTGATACAATTTTAAGTGGAACCAACCATATTTAAACCGCGGCTTAAATTTAAACCACCGCTCAAATTCTTTAAATTCGGCCACTGAGTAATCTTTTTTGTATGAAATGAATCATGATAAACAAAGTTTTTAGATTTTACCTTTCAAAAATATTTGTGATAAAAGAATTTTTATTTTCAGATTGAAGTATTAAAAAATGGATAATTCTGGAGAGGATAAACGTTTAACCATCATTGTTAACATATCTGTAAGCTCTTAAAAGATTTAGAACAAAGTTCATCTGAATAGCTTGTGTCATTAGAAACATTGG
This sequence comes from Eurytemora carolleeae, assembly GCF_000591075.1. Taxonomy (NCBI): domain Eukaryota; kingdom Metazoa; phylum Arthropoda; class Copepoda; order Calanoida; family Temoridae; genus Eurytemora; species Eurytemora carolleeae. Next base: position 181,668 of record NW_019396384.1, read on the forward strand.
AATTAAGTCAAGACAAGCAAGTCGTATTTTAACTAAATTAAAATACATGTATGTATGGTAATAATAATGTAGATTGAAAAAAGTTAACATAGAATAATCTTGGACTTGGATATGCCATTTTTTAACCTTCAAAGTGAATAATTAAGAAATAGAAAAAATTTTATTTCAATATCTCGTTAATTTTATAAGTAAAAAGAAGATAAACATATCACTTTGTTTTGATACACTGCATTATTAACTCAATCAAGATCAAATACGATTCTGTAATCGTCAATTAATTTCCAGATATTAAGACACAACTTTCCAATCATTAAAATTTAACTTCACAATTTAAAGCACATAAAAACAGAAGAAAGATTTTTTTGTGAAAAAAAGTAATTGTTTTATTTAATTGTGTTCTGTTTTAGCTGCAGAATCATCCTGTTGTACTCAAGCTGGCGCACATTTTTAAGGTTAACAATGGAACAGAATATAATTTGTTTAAGGACACTTTGCAGGAAAAATGTATGGAATCACAATTTGTTGTTTCTGAAAATGGATTTGTTGAATCGATCACCAATTTAATGAACTGACCTTCATGGAAAATTTCTATCCTAAATATCTTCTAAAATGAAAACTTGACCATCTTTCGCGCACCCATAGGATGCTTACTCGATCTTTATTTAAAACCATCAAATAGCGAACAGAAGTATAAAAATACAACAAATCTACATTAAATGTGGACAAGTCATTGATAAATAAAACTAATCAAATAATTATTTTCTTGTTAAAAGGTGAAGATTGCTAACAGAACACCCACCAACACAATACAGGAAATATTATTTGCATAAAAATATTTTTATTTTTCAAATGTAGATTAAAGAATAATGGATGAACCAATCCTTATTCCTATATAAAAAGCTGGGTTTTAGGTATGAATTAATGATAAATGTTGCAAACAAATGATACATTTAATAAAATGTAAAACAAGTATCACCTCAATAGTCAATATGTATGATGTTGGAATTTCAAAAGTCAACCATAACTGTCTAATATGGGGTTTCGAGTAAACATACTACAAATGTAAAATGTAAATGTAATGGTTTTCATTTGCATTACACAAGATAGATTTGTGTGATTCAGTTTTACAAAAATTTTATTAAGCTTGAAAGCAGACTCAAAAATAATAAAAAGTTTCAGTTTGCATCTTACCGTAAAACATGTTTATTCCTCAACCCTCGACTGTTTAGTCTCCAGGTATATGCATTATATGTACATTGTACAGGAGAGAACCAAATTAACATAAATGTGAATATTGTTTTTTTTTGAGAATCTCTTGAAGCCGAAAATCCCTTATAGTTAACATAAAACTGTGGAATATGAAGACGACTTTTAGTTTGTTGGACTCAAATTTTGATTTTAAATATCCATGAGGACCAAAACAAAGCAATGCAAATAGTTAACAGCTACATTTTATTTATTTCGCCACCCCACTCATAGAACCTTATCTAGGTTCTACTCACGGCTGCTGTCTCATCTCCTCCAACCCTCCAGGATGGCACCACTATATGTCTTTAAATTGTGATCTTTGTATTGTCCATGTCTCTTGTCCTTTCTTGTGTCATATCTATAGTGGTGTTTATATTCCAGATAAATGCCAAGAAGATCCTAAAGGCCTTCCTGTGTTATTATTGAATTGATTCCTGGATTCCGGATTGTGGATCCATCTCTCTCTCTCGATCTCCTGGATACCGATCCTGAGCGTTCTCGTTCTCCTGCAGTCCAAGACAGACCAGGCGGTTCATCTACTCCTTTCCTCCTTCTCTGTTCCTTCCCTAGACGTAGCCAGGCGACCCTCGCCTGGACGGGACTAGGAGGACCACTCAGACCGGAGCAGATACACAGGTGTGTTACTTGCGTGGTGGCAGCGGTATCGAATCCACCCCGAGAACAAACCCTCTTCCAGCTCCGTCATGTCCCTCAAACTCAAAGCTCCTGACAAACTCCCAGCAGATGGTGTTACAACCGTTGCATTCAAGGCATGGAAGAACAACCTCTTCTCCTACCTTGAACAAGACGTTGATAACTACATGTTCCTTGAGGGAGGTACATATGAAACCTGGACCTCACTCGATTCGGCGAGGAACCGCAGACGAATAACCAACGCAGCTGCCACAGATCCAGAGCACGCACGTCTTCTCCGTCTTAGAACAGGCGCAGACTATAACCAAGAACACTATGAAACTGATGTTCAAGCCCTCCTCCTTAAAAGAAATGCCCAACTCTCCAAGTTCATTCAACTGATATGCGTTGTCTGCCACTATACAGAATCTGATGACATTTCCAACCTGTCCACTAGCGCAACTTGGATTGTCTCTTATCTTGAGCAACACTACAACTTGGAAAAAAGAGGGGCACATTTCCTCAAAGTCAGCGAACACCAGTATAAGACTGGAACCAACTATCAAACCTTCTACAGGGAATTCAGAGCCTCAATCTACGACAACCTGAAGAAACGCGGTCATCAAATCCAATATCAGAACAACAGAGAGTTGGACTCTGATGAAATCATGTCTCCAACCTTCGAAGAAACCGTTGTACTATGGTGCTTGGAAAAAATTGATCCTCGTCTCCCTGCCCATGTTAACAAGACTTTTGGCCACCAAATGACAGGCCATACCACCCTCAAAGACCTCCAGATTCAGATTTTTCAACGAATTGGAGGCATGATCCAAGACCTTGATGACATCGAGGCCAACAGAGCAACAACTCTGAATTACATGTATCCTGAACCTGAAGACAAAAACCAGGTTGAACTTGCTGCCTTCAGGACTCAGCAGCACCCCAGGGGACGTCAGCAGTTTCGGCGACAAGGAAACTACCAACGAAGATCATGTCAGATCTGCAGAATTGCAGGAAGGCCTCCTGCCATAGTTTCAAGCCACAACCAAGCTGATTGCAAACTCAAAGATGCCATACTTAACGCGGCATCTGTAGACGACCCTGAGGATTATGATCCTATTCCCTTCTCTCTACAGGAAGAGGATCAGGATGAAGACCAATGACTATCACACCAGGCATGCGACTCAACCCCCATCATAAGTAGGCTCACCCCCATTCCCAGTCAAATCCTTACCCTCTTTTATAATAACCATCCTTTCCACATCACTTTAGATTCTGGAGCAACAGTCTCTTTCATCAGAGAGGACACCGTTCAGTCCTATGGGATCCCAGTCAAACCAAACGACCAGCTCGCACTCCTGGCTGACGATAAAACAAGAATGGCCTCACTCGGTGAAGTTGACATTGCCCTCACGAGAGGCGCCATAACAGCTAGACTGAGGGCCTTGGTCATGAAAAACCTCCAAGCACCTTGCTTTGGAGGTACCACGTTTCACTGGGATAATGATATTCAACCCCAAATCCGCAAACGACAGATCAAAATCCAGGACAAACACGTCCTCTTTCAATCCGACGAAATGCTACCACTTCCTTCACCCTCAAACACCAAGCTACCCGACCCAATCCACGCCAAACAATCAACTCCAGCCAACCATATGTTTCTAAAGATAAACAGATCAACGGTTCTTCCCCCTGAGGCTTCGATCGAAATCTCACTTGGTAACAATCCCAGCCCAACATCAGCCTTAGTTGCTATCCAACCCATCTCAGATGACCATAACTTAATCCCACAAATCTCAAACATTAACAATTCTTCTGTTACCTATACCAACCACTCAAATAAACTTCTCCAAATGAACAAAGCCACACGCTTCCTTTGCATGCCTGCCTCGGTCGAAGACAGAGACCCTATTGTCTCCTTATCCAAAACTAAAACTCACAAAGATTTGGTTCTCACAGATCCAATCCCGATTCTAGAGAAAAACACCAACTCCTCTATACTCTCCCAGACAGAACTTTCTGATCTGAAAACAATTCACAAAGATAACTTACCTGCCTTTGATAACGATCTCTCAACAGGCTACAACGGTAAATCTGGTAGGTACTTGGCTTCACTGACCTTTAAACAAGATACCTTACCGGAATCAAAGATTTGCCCAATACCCCTCTACAGCAGCAAATGTGCTGCTCTCCAACAGGCTGTCATGGACAACCTGGAGGAACAAAACATTCTGATTGATCCTCAAAAACACAACATACAGGTGAGAAAAATCTCTCCGTCCTTCATTCTTCAGAAGGGCAGAGCTAAACATAAGAAATTGGATGACTGCAGTGTTGATGAAATCAGATGGGTTGTTGCCTTCAACAATCTTAATGATTCTCTTCTACCCAAACCATCCAAACCAACATCCTCCAAGAACATTCTCTCCTTCTTAGCGAAACACAAATTTCACATCTTCGCTGATTTACACAATTCATACTTCCAGATCCCCATCGCTAAAAGAGATTGGCAATGGCTGGGCGTTCGCACCCCATTCAAAGGGATTCGAGTTCTCACTAGAGCAGGACAGGGTCTTCTGAACTCTGAAAATGACCTAGACGAGCTTATCTCCAGAATTTTAGGGGATGAATTAGCACAAGGGATATGCTATGCAGAACGAGATGACATNGACAAGCAGTTGTAGCAGCAGCAAAAGCCTTTAAACTTCAAGCAATAGATATAGTTTATATAGATTATAAGGTAATTTTATAACATATTTTTTTGTGGATTTGACATTTGTCAATCCTGAGCTAGAAACACTTGTATTGTGGATATCGAGATCAATGCTTGATCTTGATGTTTTGTTATTCTGCAGATTAATCAAGAGTTGATTAAATAGATGGATTTAAGTTTTCAAGCAACTGGGATTATGAGTATGAAACACAAAAGTTCCCAAGAAATGGAATGAATTAATCGAAAAATTTTATTTTTTTTTGAGAGGGGGGGGTCATGATTTGAAAATGAAAGTTTTGACCCTGACAATAGATTGAAATTTTAAAGAGAATCAACCATTATTCTCAGGAATAATGGTTGATTGTCTGTTTGTTTGTTTGTTGTTTGTTTGGGAGTTTGTTTGCTTGTTTGTTTTTTTGTTTGTTTGTTATATTTACTAGGATCTTGAAGGATTACAGAAACAATCTGAAGAGGGAGCAAGGTTCGGGTTCACAGGGAAGCAGGTCAGCACAGCCAGGCCTTAATAAAACTAGTTTTATCTGGAAAATTAACCGGTTTCACTTTTAAAGAATAGAAGTTAAGGGTTTTTCATTTGCTATAGTGATAACCAGCAAGTTGTGGAACTGGAGTGTAATGTGTCAAAGCAAATAGTTTACTAGTAACTTATTATATCACTTGTTAAGGAAAAAGGGACTGTTTACACTCCACTAGTAATGTGTCATATGTTTATTGGATTATTTAAAGTCATAAAAGTCGCCTTCTTATTCCATAGTTTTCTGATTCTCACTGTATCCTGGGGTCAATGTTCATATTTATTATTCAGATACAAATTACAAAGTCTTGTATTTTCTAGTATTTTCTAAAAGCAAAGATGACAATTCTGCTTTTTATTTGTTATCACTCTAAAACTTCATTAATTTCACTCTAAATTGATATTTAAAGGAAAAATGAATTTCTGGGAGGTTGGAAGGGGTTGGAAGGTTGGAATGTTGGAAGGTGTTGGAAGGATATTCTGATCTAGTTTTGATCTCTGGAGAATATTCTGATCCAGGTTTATATTTAGGTAATCCATCCAGGCCAGGTTGGAATTGTACAGAAAGCCTTCTCTCCCTCGGCTCACCGGATTGAATGGGCTCAGCAACTTATCAAGGAAAATTTACTTATGTCAAATTTTGTCAATTATTTCTTTGGTAGCAATTTCAAATTGAAATGCATAGCAGTGCAAGTACAGAATGCACTTCTTGCAAAACAAGAAACTGATCATTTTAATGCTTAACAAACCAGATTTTACTTATTGTTTGGGGGTAAATTAAACGTGATAATAGGTTGACAATACATCATCTATATATATAAAGTAGTAATCTTGGTTTGTTTGTTTGTTTGTTTTGTTTGTAAACAAGGTTGTATAATAGGGTTGCTTATTTTCGATGCTTTCCAATGTACGGAAAATCATAAAATGTCGTCGCCTTAGCATAGATAGATAGAATCCGCAAATGACGTCACTCTCGCCTCTTTGATTAGTGACGTCATATACGGATTTTATCTACCTATGCTTAGGAGACGACATTTGTCGTACATTGAACATGTGGACCGATTTGCCTTTAATTTTTACTAGGGATCCCGGTAGAATCACGGGAATGTTTTAGCTTGGTATAAACATTTTAGTTGAGCGCGTTAACTCCTATAGGGAAAATCCAGTTAAAGCTAGTTATTTAATAAAGGATGAAGCCAACATATTCTGAGTTATAAGTTCGTCACGTAATTGTAAATATCTTATGGCACACGTAATTTAAAGGGTCATTATATGTTGATAATCCTTCTCAAACGTTTAAATCTATTCACATTAAACTAAACATTTATCTAAATAAAGAACAAGATGTTTATTAAATTTATCAGGAGTTTGAAATTCACCAGGAGGATGGCAAAGGAGCTTTTACCTTTAGGAAATGATATTATTTATATATGAATATCTTTTGAATATTTTTAGCGTTTAATTAGCTTACAATGTTCATGGTTTTGGTATTACATGTAAGAACTTGGGGATATATATGAAGGAACTAATAAATATGGAAAACACATGAAAATCTTTTTTAATTGTTAAAAAAAAACAATCTCGGAATTTTTTTCTTTTGCGAAAGTTTGTAAACGGAAAACTTGAACCTCGGAGCCGATGACCATTCCTTGTTTTCATGATTTTATTTTATTTTATTTTATTTGATAAATAATATCTCATTGACATTAGGGGACAGATGATTGATATGCCTACTGTGAAGCAAGCGCGGAACGTGTTACAGCTCGTTCAATAGAAATGTACGGGGCATTCTGGTTAACAAGCATTAAAGATTGATCCTCTTCAGTTAACTGGAATTTAGAAGAATTTAATAATTTACAAACTGTAAAAAATGTTATCTACATTCTACATACATAGTGTCAATTATTTATAGTTCAACATTTATCGTACAAAACATCTATTTAAAGCTTAAATTTTCAGAAGAAAATGATCTCCAACAATGATTGTCATAAACCTACCAAGGTTCTTATTCCTGATCCTAGTCCTCCAGATGACATGGAGGAACATTATTCTCAACCTGATCCTACTGATCATCCTTCAACCCTTATTGGAAATCCTCCAGAATCTCCAGAACAGCTCTCTGGAAATCATAATCCTTCCAATCTTCTGACAGATATATCTGGAAATCCTAATCTTTCAATCCATCTGAAAGATATATCTAGACATTCTGATCCTTCTAACCTTCAACAAGAGATGTATGAAACACTTGATCCACCAGATGTATCTAGAAATCCTGATCTTCCACCAGCTATATCTAGAAATCCTGATCTTCCACCAGATGCATCTAGAAATCCTGAACTTCCACCTGATGTATCTAGAAATCCTGATCTTCCACCAGCTATATCTAGAAATCCTCTTCCACCAGATGCATCTAGAAATCCTGAACTTCCACCAGATGTATCTAGAAATCCTGATCTTCCACCGGATGTATCTAGAAATCCTGATCTTCCACCGGATGCATCTAGAAATCCTGATCTTCCACCGGATGTATCTAGAAATCCTGATCTTCCACCTGATGCATCTAGAAATCCTGATCTTCCACCAGGTATTTCTAGAAATCTTGATCTTCCACCACAAGAATCTGGAAACCATATTACTTTTTCCTTCCCTGAACCGATAGATCTTTTAGCTGAGTTATCAGAACATCTTAATCCTTATGATCCTCCTACACATATATTAGAAAATCTTGTTTGTTTCAACTTCCCTGAACCTACAGATCTTTCAATTGAGTTTTCAGAACACTCAGATCTTGCTAATGCTCAGATAATGGTATCAATGCATTCTGATTCTTCTGGTCTTCCGAGACTGTATTCGGATCCTACAGATTTCCCTCCAGTCTTAACAGAAGATCCTACGCCTGCCTCAAAGGATACGAATTCAGGTTTTCTATTGGTCACACGTAATCCTAATTCCCATCACAGTACTCCAGACCTTACTCCTTCCGCTGTCATTGCTCCGGAGCTTGATTCTATTCTAACGAATGATCTTGATTCTAAACAAGAAAATCAAGAAGGTTTCTCAACTGAACCTGGACCAAATGTATATCTAGATGCTAAACCACTAGATGAACCCCAACTAGATGTATATCTAGGTGCTAAACCACTAGATGAACCCCAACTAGATGTATATCTAGGTGCTAAACCACTAGATGAACCCCAACTAGATGTATATTCAGATGCTAAACCACTAGATGAACCGCAACTAGATGTACATTTAGATGCTAAACTACTAGATGAACCTAAACTAGATGAAGATCTAGTTACTAAACTACTAGATGAACCCCAACTAGATGTATATCTAGGAACTAAACTACTAGATGAACCTGAACTAGATGAAGATCTATTTGCTAAACCACTAGATAAACCTGAACTAGATGTAGATCTAGTTACTAAACCACTAGATGAACCTGAACTAGATGTAGATATAGTTGCTCAACCACTAGTTGAACCTGAACTAGATGTAGATCTAGGAACTAAACTTGACGTAACTCCTTTAAATAAATACCCTCGAATATGGATTTCCAAGTCTCTCTTTTCTGCACCAAACTCTGAAACTTCTCAGGAATCAGCCGAGAACTCTGAACCTCAACCACCCGGAGAGGATTTTGAACCTATAGCTTTCGGAGAGAATCACAACCAGTATCCTAAAGAAAATGGGTTCATTAATAGAATTAACCCCCCTATCTCGTATGTGTATAAGAAACCATATTCATTCGAAAGTAACTTCCGGGATTTCTGGTTTGAAACTTTGTTATATGATGATTTGGATTTTGTCTGTCCTGCGAATGACCTTGAGTATATCCGTCCAGACGAGACTCATTCCCATCTTAGCATCCGGGATGGTTCTCCTACTCCAAGGTCTGCAGATTCACCCAGTTTTCAGAGGAGACTATCAAGCTTTCTGAAAAACATGAAGGATGTACCTGAGAAAGGTAAATCAAAACGCAAGTTTTTATATATTTTAAAGTCTTTAATTGACGCTGAACCCTTCATGATATAATTAGTTGTAAAAAAATACTTTTTTTACACATCAATCTTCAAGCATTCAAACGTTCACCCATTATGGGCGAAAACGTCGATATTGACGTCTAACTTTGTGACACCCAAGGCCCTGTTAATTACAAGTTTTTGGTTCCGATAATTTCTCAAATGCAATAGGTCAGATTAGTTTAAATAATGTCCATAAAGGCCCCACTGTACTCCAAATCATAGGTCTCTCAGAGCTAATCATAATGCAAAGACAGGTGTTCATGGTAAAAACATTTAGTTTTTCATCTTATTTTTAATATCTTAAATTATTTTGTGTCCATATTTAATGAATTTTTATTTCACACTGCTATTTCATTTTATTAGTCACTTTTAAGTTAGTTTTTATTGCTTTTTTAAGTCTGTCGATGTCAACGTTTTTCAAAATTTTTGGAAAATCTCTGGAGATATGTTTATTGCTGGTTAAATTTCCCCCTACGGCCCTCTTCCCCTTTCACACTATGCCTCCCAAGGGCCCCCTCAAACGCCTTTTTTTCTCATATATTTGTACGAGTTCAAAAAAAATTAGGGAAGACTTTTGATTTTCTAGTTGAACCATAATCGCCCCCCTCCCCCTCTCCCCAACACCTCTTCTACGACCCCACCTCACATACAACCTAAGGGAATATTGAGAGTTTTTTTTTAAAAAATCCTTAAATTATGTTTTTCTGTTACAAAACACCCTTTTTCATATATTTTTTACTTTTGTATTAGAAAAATGTCAATTTTGTTCAAAAGTACAATTTTTGCTCCGAAAACGTTGATATCGACGTCTGTCCATGAAGAAAAAAATTAAATTTCCCATACATATTGGGTCAAATGTTGATGATGTTCAAAATTTTAGCCAATTCTGAGGCAAAAATGCTCTCGCCCAAAATGGGTCGCAAATATGGAAATTTTTTTTCAATAATTTTCTTTGAATTTATTCGCAGATTTCTTCAAATTCTTAAAATGTCGTCTTTTCAATAATAATTCTAGAAAATCTACGAAAAATTTGTGAATAATAGATAATAGAAACTAATAATGTTCCTATACATGACGTCTGTAGTTTATTGTAAAACTTTTTTACATTTTATGTCGTCGTTATTTAATAATTTAAAGAAAAACTAATTCTGAAAAAGTATCCACCCCCAAAGTAGAAGTTTAAACAACCGTATTGCCCCCAAAACCAAGAATTAAAAAACCTTAAAAAGTTTAATATATCTCAAATGAATTCGAAAGAAGTTTTCCAATACGCTGTATACTCAGTACAACTACCTTACATAGCCGGTCACTCCCTTTAAGGGTGACAGTCACTAACAGTCTGACATTGTCACTAAAATTTTAAATTACATTGACACTTTTGTCAGTCTGCAAATTCTGAGAAAAAAAACCATTAGGAAGAAAAAATGTTAACACGTTTTTAACACATTTTTTAATGATCTTTGCTTCTAGAAATTTAGAGTACTTGAATGTTTTATTTTCAGAAAGTAAGACTGAAATAAAGCCGGAGATTCTGTTTGAACCTGATACCTCCAGTTTATCATTGAGTCTTGATGGTAGTTTCTCTGAACCATGTTCTGGTAATAACAATGATTTAGTAACAAAGGGATGTTCGTTAACAAGTTCTCTTGAATTTGGACGTGAACCTACAAGAGTGCATGAACGGTTTGAGGAAATCTGTTCAAACTATGAGAAAAAGAAATCTCCTGAAGAAAGTTCTTCTTCAGTATTTTCAAGATTAGGGTCAAAATTGAACGTTTCAAAGGAACAAACTCCGGGTAGGCTGATAGCTACGGTGAAAGAATTTTACTCACGTTCTTCAAAAGAGCAAAGTGCAAGGAGTCGAGTCCGATCCAGGTCCAACCTGAGATATCCAGCTAGTGCGGGATCTGGAAGAATGGAACTGTTTCCAGATCCTTCTCTTGAACGTATCTCAAGAAGGACGGATTTCAGCGTTCAATCACCTGAATCCTTCGAGCCTTCAAGTTCGGATTTCATTGAAAGATATCCCCTAAGGACTTCAAGAACAGGACCAAGAGCATCTAGTACCATCACTAGTTCTTCTTGTATACCATCATTCACTACAACAGTATTAGAAGTACCATTGAGAGCACCAAGTACCGTCACTAGTGCTTCATTTAGATCATCATTCTCTGCAAGAGAATTATACCCACCCGTCAGAGCATCTAGTCAATTCTCAGTTCCACCTTCAAGAGTATCCAGTTCAGCCTCTGTAGCCCCTCAAACCTTCCCAAATCCTAACTGCGAATGGATTTCATACAATCAACAACCAGCTGTTCAACCTCCGACCTGGAGAAACCCTGAATCCTTAAATTCTGCCTCCCCATTTTACTCAGGATGTAATTTAAACCATTCTCCTTCACATAGCTTAGATCAAGATCTTCGACAGGTTATGAATCAGCGAAGGCAAAGGGATCCATATTTTTCACGGCAAAAGCATCAAGATCCAGGATTTTCAAGGAATGAGGATATCATCGATTTCTGGGATTTCAAAAGTGGAAGAGATCATCGTCAAGTAAACCTGGTAAATAGATAAATTGCTGGAAAACATTTGAAATATTCTTATGATTGGAAATTCATTGTATGCTTGCATTTGGCAAATTAAAATTTCAAGTTCCAATCGAGTAGAAGTTAGCAAGGGGGGGGGGGTGATATATTCGGCAGATATATATATATATTTGTCTTTAAGTAAACATGACCTACCCAGGAAATTTCCACCCTTATTTACAAAGTTTACAATTTAACTGGAGCCCCAGCTGACATTGTAATATTGTAAACAAACGTACTTTATAGCTCCCAACTTTTCTAAAATTTACTTTAAACACTACTATTCCAGTGAGAACGCTGTTCAATTTTTTAAAAAATCCTTTAACTTTGCTTTTTATCTGATGATTAAAAATGTTTTCCTTGCAAAATTGTTCATTTTCCTAGCTTTAAAACTACCGTGGTTTTTCCAAAAGACAGCAAAATTAGTTCTATTTTTTTCGGGAAAAAAATTTAAATGAATTTAGTTATTCTAATTTATATTTTAAAATGTCGTTTTGTTTGGGTCCATTATGTTTTAACCCTATACAGCCGGGGGTTCTAGTATTTCTAATTAATGCAAGTTCTTAAATCAAAAACGAAATTATTTTTTTAAATTTTTTAACCGTCTTTCATTTTCGTTTGGTTTCATAGGTATTGCTTCTAATCTTGTTTCGTAACGAAAAACACAAAAATATGAGCAAATTTATAATATGTCAAGTATTTTGAAACATTTAAACATGGAATTTAAGTGTTATTTGACATTTTCTGCAAGTTAGATTTAATTACTCGTTGTTCTTAGCTTTTAGAAAGATGGAACTTTTAAAAAATAATATTTTTTTCCCTGGTAACTTTTAACGCTTTGCATTTCACAATAATCAAAAACTCAGAATTGTTTATGTTACCTCAATTTGGTTTAATTTTGCATGGCTTAAAGGGAATGTAAGCGTAATTTCAAGTGACCCTACATGCAGAGCTATGGCAATGCCTGATTTGAAATGGTACCCTAAAATCTTTTTTTTTTGGTCAATTATGAATAAGATTATAGATATCAATGTTTAAAATCTTAAAATTGTGGTTTCTCTAAAATAGTGACATGCGTTATTTCTAGTGCAGAAAATTACACAAGAATTATCAGAATTAATACTTCAAACCTAGAAGTACGACAATAGCTTTCTCATTATTAATCAGATAAATATTTCTATGGTACCGTAGTTAATCGGGCATTGCGTCTTGTGCATGGATGGTCATTCGAAAATTATACGTATTGTCCCCTTAAAAGGTTGACTTTGACTTTTCTAGGTAAGCCCTTCAAAGCTGTATACAAGTTTCTATCCTGTTTACTCATCATGGTCCAGAAGCCCCACAAGAGAGAGATCCATAAGCCAGCGTAGTCCTAATCAATCTGGAGATATCAGGGACAGATTCTTAACAGATACTGAGCTAGAGAATATAGAGGTTGAGATAATAGAAGTAGAGGATCATGAAACGATGGAAGCTCCAGACTCAAACAAGCGGAATGGCAAAGACACTATTCGTCATAAGGGAGTAAATTCTCAACAGAATGGAAATAGGGGAAAAGAACCCTCTCAGACAAATGTTAAAGGGAAAAGGCAGAAGAGAAATAAGAAAAGAAAATTTGAGGAAGAAGCAAGGGAATACAATGAAAGGAAAGAAAAGAGACACACCAAGAAGTTAAAAGAAGACAGGATAAGATCGGAGATGATTCGGAAAACAAAGCAAAGTTTGAAGAAGAATATCAGAAGTGTGGAACTGATGACAAAGAGTAGGTTGGAGGCTGCTACGGAAGTGATGAAGGATGAGGAGGACATGAGGATTGTTTGGGAGAGGAACATCAGGTTGAGGGAGGAAGAGGACAGGAGAATGATCATTGAGAGGACTTTCGGGATTACAAACAAAGGGATCAATGAAGAAAGGATAGATCAAGCAATCCCTAGGTGGAGTGGAGATCATGAGTATCCAGGAAATGTTCAGTTAAGACTGGATCAAGGGATAAACGAGTTATGTAGAGATCGTGGACTCAACCAGACACCACGCTATCAAGGGACCGATCAACATCCTGGAAACTTCCAGATACGACTGGATCAAGAGTATCACCAGTTAAATAGATATCATGGGATCAGTCAGATGCCCCAATATCAGGGGATCAGTCAGATGCCTCAATATCAGGGGATCAGTCAGATGCCCCAATATCAAGGGATCAGTCAGATGCCCCAATATCAGGGGATCAGTCAGGAACATGAAAACTTCCAAATAAGATTGGATCAGGAATATGATCAGTTTAGTGGAGATCAAGCAATCAACCAAAATTCTGAAAACATCCAGTTAATGTTGGATCAAGGGATCAGACAGTGTCAGAAGTTTCGCCAAAGCAATGAGGAAAGGGAAAGAGAATGGGGGATAGAAAGAGCAAGGATGGAAAAGGATGAAAGATCATGGAGGGAAAAGGATGAAAGATCAAGGAGGAAAAGTAATGAAAGAGCAAGGAGGGAAAAAGATAAAAGAAGAAGGGAGAACGAGAGGAATCGGGAAAGAAATGTAAAGCGGAGGGAAGATAGAAGGAAAGAAGATGAGGAGAAAGAGGAAAGGCGAAGGGAGAATGAGAGGAAAAATGGAAGAAGGGTTGTGTATCATACAAGTGAAAGAGGCCGAAGCAAGAGGAATAAAAGTGAGGATTGGAAAGATCGAGAGGAAAGAGAACGAAGTAGGGATCGAGATAAAAGAAAGAAAGACGAACCAAAAGGAAATTTTCATTATTTTTCGCACAATTTCTTTGTCTTTTAATTTGCTAATTTATTTTTGCATTCAACCATGAAAAATCAAAACAGTTCCAGGACTAACTTTATTTGACTTGAATTATCAAATTAAACATGAAATATCTATTTATGTAACTGTCTTGTGTTACAATGCGGAATAATCTGGTTTTTTTGTCCCGGATCTTCACTTTTTTTGTTTGTTTAAGGGTCAAATTTAAGATTTTAATCTTTAACCTCGAACGTAGTGAGGGATTAAAAATCTTGAATGTAAACTGAAAACAAATAAAAAAAAGTAAAAATCACAACAAAAATTTCCCAAATGATAAGACAAGATAGTTGGATATGTGAAGGAACCGAGTTCTTTCCACAAACTAACTTTTCTAATCCCAATATCTTTACAACTCGATATTTCAAGCTTAGACTATTTGATCCAACAGAATTCATAGTTTGAATTATCAAAGGTCTATAACATCGGGTTGCACACAGATATAAATATTTAAAAACAAGAGTTTGTTGCAAGATCTCAGTTCCTTTATTTAATTCAAGTTTTATCGAAATGTTTCATATTTGCCTCCGAACAAACAAGAAACTTCTTATACTCTAGATCATGAAATTGTGAGTAAAAATGCGGGATATAAATTCTTTCAAAATTGAATAAAAGATGACAAATAATGAACTATTTAAAAATCAGGGCGACCAAGCGTATGGAAAAGACTGGGTTGAACATCTTGGCTCTAGATCATCCAAATATATCATTCAATGTCCGTTTAGGCGTTTAGTACTCGTGCAATGTACCATGCAGATCTTTCTCCAGTCCCCCTCCTCAGCTGACGTGCTTTTTGTCCTAAACTGCCTCCCCTCCCCCTTATAGGTCACCTTCTACCTTCCACCCTCTCAAGTCGCCATATTTTTTTTGTG
This sequence comes from Eurytemora carolleeae, assembly GCF_000591075.1. Taxonomy (NCBI): domain Eukaryota; kingdom Metazoa; phylum Arthropoda; class Copepoda; order Calanoida; family Temoridae; genus Eurytemora; species Eurytemora carolleeae. The sequence goes on from NW_019396384.1 coordinate 197,079, forward strand.
TCATTTTAAAAAATCCCCCTTTCTCGTTGATTATTATATCTTCATTATTTCTTGCTTTAATCTATTCTTAATTCTATTTTTGTTCCAATTCGTCTTTTCAAGTTCCATTTATTTTTATTTTTCATAAATTCTTTGTAATTTTTTAACCCTCGCCAGTTGCCATACATATATTTACCATTCGTGCAACTACCTTTGGATCCGTTTTCGTATCATTGGTTCTTTGTGACTGATATCACAAATTGCTCAAGCTCTTCTATATTTTTTTTAAAGAAAATTCAAGTTCTTACATTTCAGATTGAGATGAGTTTTCGGGTGTTAAAATCTCTGTTGAGACGAGGTTGGCGAACTCGAGGAGAGAGTACAAGTACAATTTCAAGCTTTAGACAGATTTACCAAGTAAGTTTTTATATTGAAGATTTTAGAAATAAAAGAGCTGAACTTGGCGCGGATTTTAAAGCGCCAATCAACATATCTATAAGGAACCCTAAATTTGAAGTCTGACATTCTCTTTTCACTATTTTACCCATTGAACCTTCGTCTCGGAAAAAGTTTGATTTGATTTTCATCGTTTTTGGTTCTGAAAATTGATAAATTTCCGTTGTGATTTTTCTGTAAAAGTGACTTAGTAGTGAAAAATTATACAATCTATGCTCCCAACTCAAAGTGACTAAATCAAGGAAGAAACTAGGTTACCTAAAATTAGTCCACAGTCCCTTTAAGAAGATTACTATTTTAGATTCTTCCAACGAGGTTTGTTTCAAGGACTCCTCTCACGTTTATAGCTTTAGGTACACTACACTATACAGATGTTTTTATGCTTTAGAGCTTCACATTATAATCGATCCTAATAGATTTAGTCTGGGTACATAAAGCTCATGAGGGTCAAATAATCATGAAAAATAAAATCTTAATTAATTATTTGATACAAAAATTTGTTTGAACAAGTAAAAGTACTAAAAGATAAAAGGCCATTGAAAGTGTTAGATCTGAAGATTAAGTTTAAGACTCTAAAAGTTAATGTGGAAAATACAAATATTTAATAAATAACAGGAAACTTAATGTACTACAAAGTATTGTACTGTGCTGTACTGCATACTGTACAGGTGGTTTGGGTATAACCGTGTACGAGTGTAGAGGGAGTGGGAGAAATTTACAAGACAAATTCCTCAAGGTACGAGCAATTGTTTTATGAAAATAATATAACATTTTACATTTTCAAAAGAACCTTTTTTTTGCCACAATCAAATTTTCTTATATTTCAAACTTAGCTGATAGAATTCATACCTTGAAATATTAAAGGATTACAACAGTTGGTTGCCATGATATAGGGATTAGAACATTTGAGTTTGTGGCAAAAACTTTGATTTAATTCAGAAAATTTCATTTTTTTGACTTTAGGCGATTAAGTCGGGGAATATTATAGAAGTTGAAGCATTGCTTAAATCTGGAGGTAAATATTTATATGTGAAGTATCATATACATACATACATTTTAATACATTTTAATACATTTTAATACATTTTAATACATTTTAATACATTTACCTCATTTGTAAATTTTAAGATTTCTGTCTTATATCTTTCACAACTGGGGTAGGTCATGGAAGTCAGACAGATAGAAAATAACTGATTACTCTCCTCAAACTCCATTTTTCTTATCTTTGCAACCTGATATCGTAGACTTTTGATGATTTAAACTATTAATCTATTAATTCTTCAATGTCAGCAATTCTGCATGTTCCCAGAGCTGAAAACTCTTATATTGGATTCCCCTAACCCTGGATTGCAAAATCCCTGTATCCACTGTCGACGCTTTTTATTTTCTGCTTAATCCTCTTTCGGATATTCTTCATGTCGTCGATCCAATAAGAGTTTTCTTATTGAGTGCACGCCAAAATTTGGAAATTTCTCGGCTTCTGATTGGCTGGATAGTTTCTTTAATCGACACCTGATTGGTTTCAATGAAGACAATTTCCCTGATATTAACGTAAGATTAAATTAGTCTTCGGATTAAAAAAAAAGAGGAGATCAAGCATTGATCTCGATATCCACAATTCTTAAGTTTTCAGCTCAGGTTGCACAGATTTAGGAATAAGAAAATTAGGTTTGATGTCAATTTTGATTTGACTGTATCTAGGTGTAGATGTAAATGGTAAACATGAACTAGGTTGGGGTCCTCTTCATATTGCAGCAGTTAACTCTAGAAGAGAGGTCAGTATGCCAGTGCAAGAATTAAAATAATATGAGGGCTAAATTATCACCATTTATTACAAGGGAAGAAAATTCTAAATTATAATTTTGCATAGACCGCACTCTGTTTTTGATGCTTAGGTCAGTAATGGGAAAAGGGGCACATGATAGAGCAATTATATGAAGATTTTCCGGCTTTATCATACAGGGTTACCCACAAAGGATGATACTGTAAATACGATCTGAAGCTTCTAAAATATGACGATTTCAAAGTTAACAAATTAAAGCCTTCTCACTTGAAAATTGTCTTCTAATGACTTACTTAATGATTTGGCAAATAAAGAAATCAGTACACAGTTGCAGGCAAGCATAATATACTCAAAATACTGGGTAAAGAATAAAGAAACATGCTGAGGAATAAAGGATGGTTAGAAGCTGTGACTAGGAACCTGAGTCCAAATTTAAAGAATTTGAGTCGTGTCTCAAATCCGCAAAAAAACGGTTTTAATTTAGCGCCGGCTTAAATCTTGAAATAGTGAAACCAAACATTTGAGCCGAGTCTCAAATTTAAGCCGCGGCTCAAATTCTTTAAACTGTCGGATGCCCCGTTGTGATAGGTTTTCTTAAAATAAATTAAATATTTCAATTTTGATCTGGTTCAAGTTTAAACAGGTCATCCGAGCAAAAAAACAAAATATGCAAAATGGCAAATACATGCAAATTTGACAGTGTAAAAACCGAGGGATGGATTTTGGACTTTTTTAATAATCAGCTAACCGCCCACCAGAGGTCGATAGTAAACATTAAACATAATCATTATTTCCGATGGACCAAAAAACTAAATTTTAAAGAGACAAAAAATAATTGGAAAATTTAATGTTGGAAATTTTGTGTTGAATTAAGATCCGAAACCTATTCCATTAAAAAAAATATTAAATTTTAAAAAGTTAAGTTCAGTTCAAAAATGTTGAGATCTTTTTTTAGTTTTTTTGTAGGTTTTCGTTCTATATATAACTTGTTCTATATATGATTATTGTACAGATTGTAAGTGTACTGCTGGAGTACGGAGCAGACCCTGATATAGAAGATGAATTTATGAATGTTTACACAACAGCCAGGAATTTATACATATATATATTTACCGTCATTTTTTCAAATTAATTCTGGTTTTGTCTCCCATCAAAACAGTTTCATCATCAGTTCAAAAATTATTTTGTTGGCCAACTATATTAAACCATATAAGGTCAAAACTCAATTTTTTTTCTTGTTTTTTAAAAAGATTTAGGTTTAATTTCTGATCTTTTTTCACTTGATTTTAAAAACTTCAATGTGCGAGGGGGAGGGGGGGGGAGGATTATTGAAATTAACATCAAGTCCTATTATTTTTTTAATGAGATTTTAACTCAATTTCGGAAATTTTGTTTTAATTAGAGAATTGGGGGTATAAGAGTATAGGGTTCATACAAAACATTTATTGTGTACAGTAATAATATATTATGTACAATAGAGAGAAAAGGATGCAGAGTATTGATGTACAGATATCAAGAGAAGACGAGTTCTCAAACAGGCTTAGTAACAGAGCCAATTTCAGGTATATAACAAGGTGTCCCACAAAATTGACGGCGGAGAGACGACTTTCAAGGGGTATTTGGACTTTGGTCTGCTTTTTTTTGTGTTTCCAAAATTTCCCTTCATGTTTATAAAAATCGCTATTTGAATGCAAATTTACGATTTCAAAAGTAATAATTGCCGGAAGACGAATGTGGAATGGAAGACCGAACGGTTGTGGCTGATGGCTGCCGGAAGACATAAAAGATAATAAGTGGCATAAAAAGTAAAAACGGTAGTGGCCTATGGCTGCCTGCCATCCTTCGCTCGTGGGATACCCTGTACATTACAATGTACATGCAGTATACTTTTAAAATCGTCTTCTACTACACGAAATTTTATCGTGACTTTAATAATACTTTTTTAAGTCAAAAAGGTTTAAACATTAACACCAGATTCAATTCATCTGATCCTGGGATTTCCTAGATGAGATCTGTCTAATTTGTAAGTTTTGATAAACAAAGTGCAATTTCCGATTTTTTCCGGGTAATTTTTCGGACAATTTCTAAAATTCTGATTTTATTTTAGAGGATGCACTCCACTACACTACGCTGCTCTGGCAGATGATCCTGGTATTGTGAATGCATTATTAGAGGTCACATTTTAATAATCAAATATTTTATTTTTCAGATTTTGATAATTTTAAGTTTTGCATTTTTTATCTTTCATTTTCTTATTAAGATTAAACGTTAAAAATTCAAACGGAAAATATGTGATTTTTCTAAAAAGAAATTCTAATTAATGTCTAATGGATAGCTCAGATAACTTTAAATCTTATGAAAAAGTTCTGAGAATCCTGGGTTTAAGAGCTTTAGATATTTTTCTTTTAATTCTAGTTAAATCCTCTAAAGGTAACTCAAGTACTTTATTCACAGTGTGAAGCAAACTTTCACGCTCTTGTGATGAGTTTTATCAGAATTTTTCCCATTACTCCTTTTGAACTAAAATTTAAAATAATCTCGTTGCAGTTTGAAAATGAACAAGTACATGGCTACAATTAAGTATTAAATTATCAAAAGTCAAGACAAAGCCAAATGTCAAGTCATTATGACCCTTTAAAATCGATCCTGTCTTTAAATATCTTTCATAACTTTCATAGTGTTCTCTGTGGTTTTATAATCTATAGTAATAAGTCGTTAGTAGATCCTCTTTAAAGTAAATGATTACTATGAAACTGAATAAGATTACATGTTAGTTCTGTAATCAATATTTCTAATGGCAAGAGTAGATTACAACTGGTCTATGTGTGATCAATATTTCTACAGGCTGCACTGGAATAGACTCCTTAAAAGTAAATGATTACAGTTAAACTATTCTAGATGTAATCTATATTTTACAGGCAGGAGCGGATCCTCTAAAAGTGAATGATTACGGTAAAACTCCATTGGACTATTCCAGAGATCCTGTAATCAAAAATGTTTTAAAGTAAGTGTTCCTCTTTTTTAAGATACAAAAGTTTCCGAAAAGGATGAGACTTCAGATACGACTGTACCGAATTTATTGAGTCTTTAAATTCATGGTTCTATGCAACTGTAAACATGTTTATTTTTCAGCAAAATCATTTAATATACCATTAAAAGCCAATATGGCAGAATCTTACGTTTAAACCTTGGATTGTTATATGTATGAAGTTTTAGGTCGTCATAAAAAATTAAATTTTTTTTGTATTATATTTGACATTGATAAATGATAATGCTAGAAAATTAAACTGAAAATTTTCGATTCAAAAGAAACTGTTTTAATTTTGTTCTTATATATGTACACACACTGCAGTGTACAGTGTACACTGTCTGATTTAATTCGATTTTGCAACTTATTTCTCTAAAAATTTGTCCTGAAAAATTTTCAAGAAACATGTTATTTTTAATCAAATAATCAAACTCTCAGTATCGTTTCTAATTTAAAGAAAAAACGGAGCTTTTTCATTTTGTTTTAAACTATTTATTATTTATGTTCTGATAAAATTAAACACTTTTAATATTCTTTCAAAAATGTGAAGATTGTATCAAAATATTCAGACTCTAGAGTTACAGACAATAGATTGTTTGTTTAAATGTAGAAAATTAAAAAATATAGTTTGGTTTTTATTCGTGTACTCTATATCCGGTAAATGTCTTTAAAGATTTAAAAAATATATTCAGGGTGTATGGAGAGAAGTACCTTGAGCTGAAGAAGCAGAGGGAGGTAGAGGAGAGGAGAAGGTTTCCCTTGGAGCAGAAGCTTAAGCAGTTCATTGTTGGACAGGAGGGAGCAATTAGTACAGTCGCAGCAGCTATACGCAGGTAGTGAGGGAAGTGTAGTGTTGTAGAGAGTAATTAGTACAGTTGCAGCAGCTATACGCAGGTAGTGAGGGAAGTGTAGTGTTGTAGGGAGAAATTAGTACAGTTGCAGCAGCTATACGCAGGTAGTGAGGGAAGTGTAGTGTTGTAGGGAGCAATTAGTACAGTTGCAGCAGCTATACGCAGGTAGTGAGGGAAGTGTAGTGTTGTAGGGAGTAATTAGTACAGTTGCAGCAGCTATACGCAGGTAGTGAGGGAAGTGTAGTGTTGTAGGGAGCAATTAGTACAGTTACAGCAATTAAATACGAAGGTAGTGAGGGAAGGATAGGGAAAGATATAAAATAAATAATATAAAAAAAATTTGAAATTGAAAAGGTCATCCTTGCATGCTTGAACTTTTTGAAGGAAGGAGAATGGTTGGACGGATGACGAGCATCCGTTAGTGTTCCTGTTCCTTGGTTCATCAGGGATTGGGAAAACTGAACTAGCAAAACAAGTATCCAGGTAAACTTAAAACTACTATCCTGGTTATCCAGGTACTCCATGAAACTATAGTAACCAGGTATAAATTACTATCCTGGTTATCCAGGTACTCCATGAAGCTAGTATCCAGGTAAACTTAAAACTACTATCCTGGTTATCCAAGTACTCCATGAAACTATGGTATCCAGGAATAAACTACTATTCTGTTTATCCAGGTACTCCATGAAGCTAGTATCCAGGTATACTTTAAACTACTATCCTGTTTATCCAGGTACTCCATGAAATTTGTATCCAGGTATACTTCAAACTACTATCCTGGTTATCCAGGTACTCTATGAAGCTAGTATCCAGGTATAATATTGCACTACAGTAAGAACCAGAGAACTATGGAATGAAAGTCGTCTTTGTTCTTCCTTTTCCTAAAAAAATATCTCAGGATTTTTTTATTTTCAATTGTTACCACTTAATATAATATCGTTTAAAATGCTGAGGACGCTGATATTGAAAAAGTTTAGTCGCAAATTTGAATAAAAAACCTAAACAACATTTTCTAATTAAAAGATAGAGAAGGCGTGAATTTCAATTTTTTCTAGTTCTCATGAAGTAGTATCTTTGTCTCTGTAATGTATATCTCGATAATTAGTTCGTTGACATGCTAGAACAAGGACAATTTTAAACTTTAAAGTAGTAACAACTTATTTTCGATTTGATTTTTTTTTCGGAAAGTTTTTTCAACCCCTCGAGGGTTACTAGAATTCTGATGGTTGAAGACGACATTTGTAACTATTTACAACTTTTTTACAGGGAAGTTGAGGGAATTTAATTTTATCAAGGTTTAAGGTTTAATTTTATCCCCCTTTCCAAGACCAAATTTGCCAACAATACATACTGAGCGTAGAGTTTGCTCAAAAGATGTTAAAAATTATAATTTCGACTTTTTAATTTAGATATTTGCACAAACAAGACAATAAGGGATTTATTCGGCTTGACATGTCTGAGTTTCAGGTTCTATACTTTATATTTATAATATTATTATCATTATCTTTGCCATTATTATTTACTTATCTATATATATACTTTGCTTGTCTCTGTCTGTCGGTCTGTCCGTTTGTATCCAATAAACGTCAAACTGGCGGAACCGATCGGGCCCAAATTTTCTGTGGACCCTCACATGACCCCAGGGAAGGGTTATGGAACATCAAAGTTGGGGGGGGAAGGTTTCTGGCTGGTGAACAAAATTTTTAAAAATTTTGTCTGGAAAAAATGTGGAAATTTACGATTTCTGAAAATGCGCCAATTTAAAGAGAAAAATCCGCCAACATTTGAAATGATTTAAAATGGCCGACTTTCAGAGCAACAAATAAAAGCTAAAAAATTTTACAGGAAAGAGGGCGCGCAGCGTCCTATAAAATCCTAGTAATTAATATACAATATTAACCTTATATTTGTAATTTTATCCATTAAAGCAAGTTTAGTAATTTAACAGACTTGACAGATAGTTGTGCTCGTCTCCAATATTTCTACTTAATATTCAATGTCCATGTTCCATTGTTGCAGCTGGTTTCAAAATATTTTAACTTCAAAATACAAAATCCTCTCGCGACAAAATACAAACCAAAGAAAATGTATGTTAAAAATTAATAAACGAATAAAAAATAAATAAAATGGCTGCAATGTTAGGAGAAGCACGAGGTGGCTAAACTGATTGGATCTCCACCAGGCTATGTTGGACATGATGATGGTGGACAGCTAACTAAACGTCTAAGGTAAACAAATGAGGGAGCTTTGCACCCCTTTTTGATTTTTCAGATTTGATCATATTGAGTTATCTTACTTTAATTCAATACATTTAATTTTTTTATTTAACATCTTATATTGTCTTGTATGCACCTTGATTTACTTGAATTGATCTGTCTAGAGAGTTCCCTGACGGTGTAGTTCTATTTGACGAGGTAGATAAAGCCCATCCTGATGTTCTTACAGTGCTCCTCCAACTATTCGACGAAGGACGTCTAACAGATGGGAAGGTAAAGACTAAACAAATCTCAAATACAAGAAAGTATGTCGGTGGAATTGTTAGAAATAAAGAATCCACTCTTAAAATGGTCAAAGAAGACATAAAACACAAGAAATATGGAAAATATTGAAAATGATCTGGTTTTTTTATTTTGGCGCAAAACTTGATAAATCCATAATGTGTCAAAGTAACTGAGTCTTGGCCACAAACTCAGGTTTTCTAATCCCAATATCTTTGCAACCTGATTGTGTAAACCTTTGTTATTTCAAACATAGATTATTTGATCTAACATAATTCATAGCTTAAAATATCTAGGGTCTACAACATTTGGTTTCATAAATATAGGGATTAGACAATCGAGTTTGTGGCAAAGACTCAATTCCTATTTTATAGATTAGATATCTGGGCATTGTGGTGGAAATGATTCACGAACTGTCTATGCAGTTTTATAATAAAATATATTTCAGAATTCACATCTACTTCTTCCCTATACAAAATAAGGAAGGGTCACTTTACACTTAAAATTACGTGAGCAGCCCCTATCAGAAAGATCTGCGAGATCTAAGACATAATTAGAATCATCTCATCTCCCACCGTCCCAAATTACCTTAAAAGTTTAACTTTCAGATATTTTAAGGCCCAGTAAGCGTTATTTCAAGTGACCATTCATGCAAAAATGGCATTGCCCTAATCCAAATGTTACCATTAAAACCTTAATCTGATAAATAATGTGGAAGATATGCAGGGTTGTCTGTTAATGATGATAATAAGGGTACTGTTGTGAATCTTTGCATGGAAGGTCCCTTGAAATTACACTTACAGTCCCTTAAAGTTAAACCAACTTTGTTTAGTAACCTTGATGTTATTTAGGGTAAGACGATTGAGTGTAAGAACGCTATATTTATAATGACCTCTAACCTAGCTAGCTCAGAGATAGCGGACCACGCTATTCAGCTCAGGTTAGTCACACAGTCAGACAAAACCGGTTCTACCTTTCCCGTACTGTACAGTGCACATTCTAATCCCAAGTAGCCTTTTACCAAATCGTAAATTACAAATATTATTATCATAATTAGTAATTTCATTGTTATTGTGATAATGTTTATTATCATTATCACTATTTTTGATAATATTATTTAAATATTTATTGTTATTATTTCATCACAATTGTGTTATCTTTATTATTTATGCTCTGGTTCTAACAAAATATATATTTATTTTTTATTTTGACTGAAACTTTACATTAATTAATATTTTTTTCCTTTGAACAGAAATGGCATTTTCACCTTTTCAAATAAATAATTTAAGGCGTGAGAGTGAAGAGGTTGCTAAAGCAAAGTTTAATGAATTTCCAAAAGAAGGAGAAATTATTCAGGAGAAGATTGCGATCTCAAAACATTTCAAGGTTTGTGCATCTTTTCATTTTATTGTATATCTTAGTAGAAATAAACAAACTTACATATTGTTTTCGTATGATCACAAATTTTTACAAATTCTAAGTTTTTCAGGCCCAAATATCTGTGTTAATTTATTATACTTTTTTTAAAAGATTAAATTAATCTGCAGATTACCGAAATATTGAAATAAAGCATTGATCTCGATATCCATAATGTTAGTGGTCCCAGTTCAGGATGAAGTTTAGGGAGATCGACCCCTTCAGACCTTTTTATGTGCAAGTTTTAAATTTATTTGTTTGTCAGGAGAAGATAGTTCAACCTATACTGAAAACACACTTTCGACGAGACGAATTTCTCGGACGGATTAATGAGATTGTTTATTTTCTCCCATTCTCAAGGTAAAGGAGATTAGTTTTTGCCACAAACTCTAATTTTTCAATCCCTATATATCCTTGCAATCTGATTGATCCTAACTAACCTTGCCCTGCCTACCTACCTTTTAATATTAACTTACCTACCTTGCTAACCTCCTACTGACTTCCTAAACCTTCTTACCGTCTTCCTTGCTAAAGCATGTTTCATGACAGCACTGGAAATCATACAAAACTAGAGATTGATTTATGATCACACCTATATTTTGACTTTTTTCCTCCCATCTTGTAAAATCTAGTCCTACATATCTTTAGATTTACTTTAAATCTACCTTTCAAATCACCTACCTACCTCCCTACCTACCTACCTACCTACCTACCTACCTACCTACCTACCTACCTACCTACCTACCTACCTACCTACCTACCTACCTACCTACCTACCTACCTACCTACCGACCTACCTACATACCCACCTACCTACCTACCTACATGGACCAACTCATGTAAATACCTCCTGGTTAGGAGTGAACTGTTGCACCTAGTCGAGAAGGAACTAGAGTTCTGGGCTGGAAGAGCGCAGCGGAAGCACAGTATAGTCTTAAGCTGGGACAGGAGCGTTCTGAACCTCCTGGCAGACGGATACAATGTTTACTATGGAGCTAGATCTATTAAACATGAGGTAATATAGCGATTAAAATATTGCAAACCTATATTTGAAAAAAAAAATTGAGAGAAGGGTAGTATCCCAGTTAGCTCCAGCACATGAAATAGATCTAATATCCTGCTTTAGGTTGAGAGAAGGGTAGTATCCTAGCTCTAGCACATGAAACAGATCTAATATGCTGGTTCATGAAACAGATCCAATACAATGGTTTAGGTTGAGAGAAGGATAGTATCCCAGCTCTAGCACATGAAACAGATCTAATATACTGGTTCAGGTTGAGAGAAGGAAAGTATCCCAGCTCTAGCTTATGAAACAGATCTAATATACTGGTTCAGGTTGAGAAAAGGATAGTATCCCTGCTCTAGCTTATGAAACAGATCTAATATACTGGTTCAGGTTGAGAGAAGGATAGTATCCCAGCTAGCTCTGGCACATGAAACAGATCAGATCTCGGAGAAATCTTATGTTAAACTAACCACTACTGGGGCAACAGACCAGGATTTAGGAGTACTCAGGTATTTAATGTTTAAGTGTCCTTTAAAAATCTAATTTTTTACGTTGCGAAATTTCCAAAAACATAGAATTTGATTGAAGTAGAGCTTATAGAAATTAACTCTTCAAAAAAAGCTTCCAGTTTTAGTTCTTTTAACAATTCTCATTGACGCATTTATGAATTTATGCGACATATGAAATGTGCAGAGAAATTGAGAAATTGGAAAAATGAGAAATGTTACGTTATTAAGATTTGGTATGAAGTTATGTTTAACTTTATGCCTAAAGTATTTCAAAGTGAACCTTTATATACTTTGGGCAGAATGATAAAACTTATTTTACGAGTAGACATTGAAATTGATGTTAGGTTATGAAAGTTTTAGGATTTCACCCTTTTTAATGACGAAAATTTTTCAAAATTATCTTTAATAATTTAATGTTTACATTTATATAATAGTAATGACGACATTTTTAACTTTAGGATTACTATAGTTTATAAATTATAACCTTGCATAACATTTAATAGGGAAAATCCGATTCACAGAATCAAAAGTTACCTCGGATCCGGATCCGA
>NW_019396384.1:209248-232653 GCF_000591075.1 Eurytemora carolleeae
AGTTATTTTTCCCGTATAAAAATCGACCCACTAAACTTAGAATCTCACAACCGTGAGTTCCCCAATCAAAAGTTCAGGCAAATCGGATATGGGGTTTATGAGTTATGATCGTACAGAAAAACAGATTACAACTTTATATAGATATATATATGCCGTTTTAAAATAATTTAGTAAACTTTTAAATAATCAAAATATTTTCATCGCAATTAAATTTCAGGAAGTATTAAAATGTATAAACATTAGCAATTATTTTTTTTACAAGTCAGTTTTTAAATAATCAAACACAATCTAACTGCATATGGACTTTTCCAGCCATATTACAGGTTTTAAACATATTCTCGATATTTCTAGTGGACTTTGACATTCACCATTAGCAAAGGGTGTATAACCCATTCTCGTTTACTGAATATTAATATTATTCTTGTCATTTTTTATTCAGATATATTTGTTTCTGCAAAGTTGGTTTTTTTACCATTTATGATGACTAAAAATACAGCATGAAAGTATTTTTTGTTCATACCTTTAAATTATACTTGTAATTAATATATAGTATGTGTTATGTGCTTTATGTGCAGTGTAAACTGTCTAGGGTCTGGAGAAGGTTGGTGGAAGCTGTCGTATGACTGATATTCAAAGTGTACTCAACAGTACATATATCAAGCCGGTTGCCAAACAAACCCTGGAAATATTGTACAAAGCTGCTGGGTCCAATCAGAGTTCAGACAAAACTGTTAAAACCAATAAGAGCTCCAGTAAAGATTTAGGGTAAGGAAAAGATTAAGACAAATAGCTGGAGTAAAGTGCGTCTTTTGGTTTTACTTAAAAAATTACTGAATTTGGTCTTAAATATCTTTCAACTCTAATATTATTCCAAGTATAGATGTTAGCCTAACCAAAATTACTTCATACTAAATTATTATTAGGTTTGTGTACCTTTAATCGTGAAATTGTTTTCTTCACTCAGTGTATTGTAACATTTACAGGACATTAAAAAACAAATATGCAAAATAATGCATTTTTGAAATTTTAGAGCTAAGAAATGCAGTTAAGAGCTAAGCCTTGGAGGGTTTATTTATTGTTTTTGAATTTTTTTATTTCCTCCAGTAGTTTCTCCATATAGATCTTTAGTAGCTCCTAAAGCGACAATGTTGTATATTGTGTTGCATATTAAAAGTTATGCATACTACAAAACTATTTTAATATTTTTTCGTAAGTTGCGGTATTTGGTTATGCATAAGATTGCGGGATTTAGTTTTAGTTACGTTAAAATAATACAGCACAAAAGTTGATTTTCAATTAAAAAATGTGGGGTCTAGTTTGCCCAAATATTCTGTTGTGAGCAAGCTATGGGAAGCCACTGAAAAGTTCCCAGGGATGACATATATGTGCAAAGTCCTTTGCAAGAACTGGATTGTTTCCTTGGAATGAACACCCTGAGCAGCTTTATGTTCCGCCCCTCGTTGAACAGCTTGATGATTCTCTCCTCGCTGAGCAGCTTGAAGATCCTCCCCTCGCTGAACAGCTTGATGATTCTCCCCTCGCTGAACAGCTTGATGATCCTCCCCTCGCTGAACAGCTTGATGATCCTCCCCTCGTTGAACAGCTTGATGATTCTCCCCTCGCTGAACAGCTTGATGATCCTCTCCTCGATGAACAGCTTGATGAGTCTCCCCTCTCTGAGCAGCTTGATGATTCTCTCCTCGCTGAGCAGCTTGATGATCTTCTCCTCGCTGAGCAGCTTGATGATCTTCTCCTCGCTGAGCAGCTTGATGATCTTCTCCTCGCTGAGCAGCTTGATGATCCTCTCCTCGTTGAACAGCTTGATGATCTTCTCCTCGCTGAGCAGTTTGATGATCCTCTCTTCGCTGAGCATCTTAATGATCCTCTCTTCGGTGAACAGCTTGATGATACTCAATAATAAAAGAATAAGAAAGATTTATGTTGGAGAAAAGGTTGTCAACTTTTATTGGTGCTTGGAGTGATTAAATATATTAAATATTAAAATAAAATAATTTAATTTTTTTCTAAAGTTCATTCTTGTCGGATTTGGGTGTTTATTTTTGTTCGTGTTTTTTTAAGTGAAAACAATTTAATCTTTTTTTGAAAAATAGTGTTGTTATAAACATTTTTACTGTACCAGCTTAAAAATAACGGAATTTTATAACCAACCTAAGTGAAATATGTATCCAAATACAGCAATTTGATATGCTCTAAAGCAACCTGTGTATCTGAAGCAATGATGAATCATTTCCATTTTTCTTACTTTAATAGCTTCGATGTATGTTTTTTTAAACAATTTGTGTTTAAATATATTTAATTAAGTAATTGACTATTTATAATATATATCAAAAACAAACCAAATTATGCGTTTCAGGAGAAAATATTTAAAAACCTCCATAAAAAAATGTTTATGGGGAAAAATTGTTTAAAACTGCATTTCCAGTACTGGTACAAATTTTCAAGCATTACAATAATTGTTGTTGCTCTGGGGAAGAAAAATTAGAGATCAAAGCGCAAGTTTTTCAATTTTATCTAAAAATCATTTTTTCTTCACAATTCAGCGAATAAACCTTAAAAATTAATGTTTGCGCTCTAAGCTAACATGCCTAACATCGGGGGGNAGTGAAGGCGACTGAAAATAATTTTTAAAGAAAATATACAACTCTTTAGCTAGATTAGAGCAGACTCTACAAAATCTTCCGCTGGTGGTTCATGGAATAAATTTATATGCTAGGAACATCTTCATTTATAAAATACTTAATGTACATTTAGCATGATCTTGAAGGCAACTTGACGCTAAAATTTGAGCAGAAGGGGGGAGGGGGGCAGATCAATTTATCGCGATTGTTTTCTGGCTGGTAGAGTTACGTGTTTGAGTTAAATGGTAGCAAAATGACTTCTGTTAATCTACCTTGATTGGTATTAATTACGTTAGAAATGAATTTGTTTTTAAAACTTGTTCTGAGAAATAAAGTGGTTTAATTTCAGAGGTTTCTTGCTCTGCTCGGTTATTGAGAAAATATGTACAGGAATGGGTTAATGCTGAATGCTGTGTACAGAAACCTCTTCTATAAATTTAGAACCAGGATTGTTTCCAAATTATAGGTTTTTTAGGTCTGTCTTTAGGCCTTTGCTAATCCTGTGACAACCCCCCCCCCCCCTTAAGAATCAATATATAATGAAATGGTTCCTAAAGGGTTCTAGCAGGGATAGATACTTCTCATTCGTCATCTGGTTCAGGGCTGAGGACAGCAGAAAAATCTACAGCTGCTCAGGACTCAAGGTTTTCCTGTTTTTCAAATGTGTGTTTTTTTTGATATATTTTGATATATTTTGTTTTTTGGGTCATCAGAGTTATTTTACTTTTTAATTACAATAGTATGCACATAACAATGTTCATATTGGTTTTACTGATTTTTTATTGTATTTTTAGAATGCTTAGTTGGATTAGATTTTTTATTTAATTTCTAATCTTTTGTTGCAAATTAAATGAACATTGTACATTTTATTTGATTTTAGATTTTTAGTTATTGGATTAGATATTTGACTTTAAGGATGTATTTTTTTTGTCGATTGGAGTTGATTTTTTAATGTCTGTTAAAAGTTTTAATTTGAGATTGAATATTATAGTATGGTTGGGTATACTCTGGAATTAAACCCTGAGGTTGGATCTCTTGACCTCCTTCACCTGGATATTACTAACGAGGCTGTCCTCCGTGAACGATTGTTAAGGAAGGTTCCCATTGAGATCAAACATCCTCCACCACCTAGGAATATTATCTAATTTACTGACATGGCAACTTGGAAAGCTTTAAATGACTTTTAATTTTTTTTAAATATAATTATTTTCTAATTTCCCCAATTGATGTATTCCAGTAGAGTTGAACCAGATAAAGGATCTAAGGTTGAAGTAAAGCTCCTGGATTCCTCTAGAGAGAGAAGAGTTCCAGCAACCAGACTATCTAGAGTTTTCTCCTTCGGATCCCTAGGAGTAGGTTTAGGTAGGAGACACTATCAAAAAACTTCTCATAATTATAATATTTTGTCAAGGAAATAGTTCCAAATATTCAAATTTTAGTAATGTAAATTTCGCTTTATCTTAATAAAATTACGCGCTTATTTTACATGGATTCCCAAGGGCAACCCTCTTCGCGTCTTGTGTTTAAGTATGTAAATAAATATTAACTGTACCTCCAGGTTTGGGAGTGATGGCTGAAGCATCAAGAAGAGCAGTTGGGATTAGACCTTCAGGTTCCTCTGGAGCAAAGCTTGAAGATAGCATGGTCCTAACAGAAGCAAATGCTGAACGGATTGTTTCTACACTTTGCAAAGTAAATATATTTTAAAGAGACTGTCTGCTTAATTTAAAGTGACTCTCAATATTGAGAGTTACCTGGCCGTTACACAAGCAACTGTTCCCTTAAATTCTATGTCTGAGTCAAAAAAAAAGTTTTAGATATCCTCGTTTTTTCCATCTGAAAATTGGCACTTTGCAATTGCAGTATTACTGTAAAAGTGACCTGCGGATTTGTGCAGCAGATACAAAAAAATGATTTTGACAAAATTTATCTCTTTACTTAGTAGAAAACCGACGATATATTCCTAACATAAGCTAAGCAAAAGGCTTTGTAAATCTGGCATGTAACTTATTCAGATATTGTAGGTACGAGGTGCTGCTTTAAAACTTGGACAAATCTTGAGTATTCAAGATAACGCCATCTTGTCTCCTGCTCTGGCGGCCATCTTTGATCGTGTTCGGGAGTCAGCTGATTTTATGCCACTTTGGCAGGTATGCAGTATGCACCTTCGTTGACTGTCGTTATATCCTTACCTATATCCCATAATTTTTATCATTCATAATTCCTCAATTATCATATTCCATTTAGTTTTTCATATTTCATCTTATTTATTAATTTCCTCATATTCTATTATAATCCGCAATCCACATATTCCATCATATTTCATCACATTCCATCAGATCCATTAATTTCCATCCAATTTTCTCATGTTTCCTTTTATTCTATCAGTTTTCCTCCCAATAATACTTTGTCCTTCACTTATATGATTTTAAGGGTTTACAGGCAAGTTATCTACTTTCTGCTTTAAATCTGTCTCTATATTTATCATTTATATTTGTCTAAAGCAAAATTTCATTAAACAATATAAAAGTTTACAAACTAATACTATTTTCTCTGGATATCGCATTTTATAATTGACAGGGTTNCTAGGAAGTAGAAGTTTACCAAGGAATTTCTGTTCTTCTTGAAATATATTTGGAATTTCAGTTTCACCAATAGTAAAGTTTATTCTGCTAGGTACACCTGATCTGATGGAAAATGAACTACATTTTGCTGGTTTTAATCTCATTCCCATACTTTCAATCTTGGATTTTATTTCATTTTGAATTTTTGATGTTTTCTCAGATCTGTTGTTATCAGGCAAAAATCGTCAGCATATGGCAGAGTTATAATTTTCTCTTCATTCAGATTAAATCCACAATCATTCTTACTCTGTAGAAATTCAATGATTGGATTGAAAACCATCAGAAATATGATGGGACTAAGCGGGTCACCTTGAAATACTCCTCTTTTAAAGGGGAATCCATCAGTAGAGAAGTTGTCCTTAAATACACGTGAAAGTTGGTTAATGGTTATTATACAGGGTGTTGATATAAAGCTGAATTTCTGCAGGAACATTAAACCTTTTCAGGGTATGTATTATGAGAGGGTGCGGCACTGAACCAAATGCATCTTCTAAATCGAAAAATGTTACATGGACCGTTTTCTTGTTTGTCTTTGCTTGGCTTATAATCTCTTCAAGGACGACATTATACTCAATAGTGCCATTAATGCCGGGCAGAAAGGCCTTCTGTACTTTCTCGTCAATATAATTTGTTATTTACTTCCTGCTTTAAATCTGTTTCTATTTCAATGTTTTCTATTCTGAAAGTATACCTCTCTCTGCCTTCCTTGATACACACAAATTACAAAAACTAAACTATGATCTTGTGTCCAGAAATATAGAGCGTATGTATATGTTATCATCTTTTAACTTGTTTTGTTAAGTTAGAGAAGGTTATGGTTGGTCAGCTGGGAACAGATTGGGAATCTAAATATTCGGAGTTTCAAACTAAACCCTTCGCTGCAGCTAGTATTGGACAGGTTCACTTTGCATCTCTTCATGATGGAACCAAGGTACTTATTTTTTACGTCAAAGACGACATTCTCCTCGGATTAAAACATCGACATTGAACAATGCAAGAGTCTGATGTGATGTGATGTGATGTGATGTGATGTGATGTGATGTGATGTGATGTGATGTGATGTGATGTGATGTGATGTGATGTGATGTGATGTGATGTGATGCGGTTTGTCCCCTATAGAGGCAGGGAAGATGCTTGGTATAATTTAAATGTATTCCTTTTAAGAATATCTATATTTTGATCAAATGTTTAATAATTTTAAGATGAAAATAATAGTATCCAGTATCCACGGTAGCTAAATCTATCTTTAGTATCTCTAGTATTTTTTAAGGTTGCTGTGAAAGTCCAGTATCCACGGTAGCTAAATCTATCTCTAGTATCTCTAGTATTGATTAAGGTTGCTGTGAAAGTCCAGTATCCAGGGGTAGCTAAATCTATTGACAGTGATATCAGTAATCTTATGAGTTTACTCTCTATAGTGGCAATCCTACCGCAGGGACTCTTTATAGATAATATTGCAAAGCACATGAAACAAGGTCAGAATTTTTAATTTATTTTATTTTTGATAAAAAGAAGTTTTACATTAACCCTTTCCCCAAAAACTAATACAAATTTTCAAAAGTCCTAAAATTCTGTGACTGCTTAAACAGAAGAAAAGCCTTATTTTTTTGGGGGGGTGGGGAAAGAGTGAGTTGTCAAGTCAGATAACTAGATTCTTGCCAATTCAAAATAATAAAAGTTAAGATTATTTCGATCTAGATTCTCATATTTTGACGATTCATTTGATATTTGTTTAATTTCGGTAGAACTTGCGGAGGAATGTGATTATAAAAGAGAAGCAGAATGTGGAAGAAGGATGAAGGAAAACTTATCTGTTTACCCAGAGTATTATGTCCCAAAGGTAAGAACACAATGGAAACCTATCTGTTTACCCAGAGTATTATGTCCCAAAGGTAAGAACACAATGGAAACCTATCTGTTTACCCAGTGTATTATGTCCGAAAGGTAAGAACACAATGGAAACCTATCTGTTTACCCAGAGTATTATGTCCCAAAGGTAAGAACACAATGGAAGCCTATCTGTTTACCCAGTGTATTATGTCCCAAAGGTAAGAACACAATGGAAACCTATCTGTTTACCCAAAGTATTATGTCCCGAATGTAAAAACACAATGGAAATCTATCTGTTTACCCAGAGTATTATGTCCCAAAAGGTAAGAACACAATGGAAACCTTTGTTTACCCGGAGTATTATGTTCCAAAGGTAAGAAAACAATGAAAACCTATCTGTTTACCCAGATTATTATGTCCCAAAGGTAAGAACACAATGAAAACCTACTTGTTTTACAGAGTATTCTGTCCCAAAGGTAAAAACACAATGTAAACCTATCTGTTTACCCAGAGTATTATGGATCCTCAAGGTAAGAACACTATGGAAACCTATCTGTTTACCCAGAGTATTATGTCCCAAAGGTAAGAACACAATGGAAACCTATCTGTATACCCAGAGTATTATGTCCCAAAGGTAAGAACACAATGGAAATCTATCTGTTTACCCAGAGTATTATGTCCCAAAGGTAAGAACACAATTGAAACCTATCTATTTACCCAGAGTATTATGTCCCAAAAGGTAAGAACACAATGAAAACCTTTGTTTACCCGGAGTATTATGTTCCAAAGGTAAGAAAACAATGTAAACTTATCTGTTTACCCAGAGTATTATGTCCCAAAGGTAAGAACACAATGGAAACTTATCTGTTTACCCAGAGTATTATGTCCCAAAGGTAAGAACACAATGGAAACTTATCTGTTTACCCAGAGTATAATGTCCCAAAGGTAAGAACACAATAGAAACTTATCTGTTTACCCAAAGTATTATGTCCCAGAGGTAAGAACACAATGAAAACCTATCTGTTTACCCAGATTATTATGTCCCAAAGGTAAGAACACAATGAAAACCTATTTGTTTTACAGAGTATTCCGTCCCAAAGGCAAGAACACAATGGAAACCTATTTGTTTTACAGAGTATTTTGTCCCAAAGGTAAGAACACAAAGGAAACCTATCTGTTTACCCAGAGTATTCTGTCCCAAAGGTAAGAACACAACGGAAACCTATCTGTTTACCCAGAGTATTATGTCCCAAAGGTAAGAACACAACGGAAACCTATCTGTTTACCCAGAGTATTATGTCCCAAAGGTAAGAACACAATGGAAACCTATCTGTTTACCCAGAGTATAATGGATCCCCAAGGTAAGAACACACTATGGAAACTTATCTGTTGGCCAATGGCTAAGAACATCATGTTGAATAAATTAAGTACCAATTATTATTTTTTTATGTTAGTCCAAGAAAATATTAGCATTTGATACTTAACACCTAACATAACCGTTTGTTTACCCTGTAAAGGTGTACCTGGATCTATCTACCGATCAAGTTCTAACAACTGAATATATTACCGGTTTAACAATCGACCGTTGTGTTGATTTACCGGCCGAAACAAGAAACTACATTGCTGAAGCTATTCTTAAACTTGTCTTCAGGAAACGCAAGATAATTTAAAAAAGAATTTTTTTAACTCGTCAAATTATTCTAGTTTTTTTTTAATGCTGAGTAGAAATCTAACTTCTTAATTCATAACAAATGTTTTAAATTATCTTTACTGTAAAAGCAAAAGATTTTAGCTAACTTAAAGTTAGAATCTTGTGGATGGATTTAGGGAGCTCTTCTTGCATAGATATATGCAAACAGACCCAAACTGGGCAAACTTCCTCTTTAACCCTGAAACGAACAAGATCGGACTTCTTGACTTCGGCGCAACCCGGGAGTTTGGTGTCGACTTCGTCAATACTTATTTTAAAATCATCGACGCGGCAGCAAGGAAAGACCAGGAAAGTGTGTTGAAATGGTCCAGAGAGATTGGATTTTTGACAGGGTCGGAGTCAAAAGCGATGAACGAAGCCCACGTGAACTCTGTGATGCTTCTTGCTGTTCCGTTCCACAACGACGCCATTTTTGATTTTGGCAAGCAAACAATTACTCAAGAAATACAGGTAGCATAGGATTTCTTATTTCATCAAAAATGCAGTTTTAAACAAATGTTACTGACTTCTTTCTAAAACATGAATTAGGAGTTGTCTGGTGTTATGTTGAAGGAACGATTATGCCCTCCCCCTCCAGAAGTTTACAGTCTTCACAGGTAAGAAAATGTCTACTACACTACACTACACTACACTACACTACACTACACTACACTACACTACAGCTGTTTCATTTATTTTTTATTTTTTTATTTATTTATTTATTTGTCTATTAATATTCTGAGTATAATTTCTATTATTTACTTCTTATTTGTCGGAGGGAACAACGAAATATTTCATGTGGCAGTGAATTTAGAGTGATGACTGTATTGTTCTATTTTAGCTAGCTTTATATTGGATTATAGTATTTGTTCTTCAGATCAGACTTGGCTGAATTGTCCCTTATGCCAGAAGAGTTAAATTATGAAATGAATATTTGGTTTGAAAATTTAAACTGATTTCCGTCCCATCACATCATCCTTTATCTCTAGGAAGTTATCCGGTCTGTTCTTGTTAGCTGGGAAGTTGGACGCTAAGTTTAACTGCTATAATATTTGGAACGACATCAGGAAACTTTACTTACCCTTCATACAAAGGAACCGAAATTTATCAACAAAAAGATGAATGAAAAAGTTACATGTTTTAGCTTTTTACTTTATTGTCTTTTTTCTTTTTTTCTGAAGTTATGGGGTGAACGTAATTTTTTTAGGAGTCGGTTCAAACCTTTTGAAAAAACAATGACAAGCTGATACCGGACTACCTACCCACCCTCCTCCACATGACATTTCATTTAATTAGATTTTAAATTCTAGTCAAAATTATTCTATTATGAATTCTCAATTGCATTTTCATATTTTCAGATTAATCTATCCTTGGACAAATATATGTACTGTTTATCCTTAGACAGTACAAAAAGTCCTGATTAACCTTGGACTGTAGAAAACAGTAAGAAGTACAGTACAACAAGTACTGATTAATCTTGGACAGTTCAATAAAACTTGTACTGTTGATCCTTTGACAATTAAGTACAATAAGCCTGTTAATCCATCGACAATAAAGTACAATAAGCGCCTTCGGACTGAACAGTACAATATGTTTGGCTAATTCTTGGACAGCAAAGTGCAACAATTGTTTATCTGTGGGACAGTACTGAACAACAAATCTTGTACTAAAAATTAACCCTGAACCTGAACCCTGAACCTGATGTTACGATGGAGAAGAGAGGAAGAAGAGGAAGGAAACCTAGTGTTGCATATTCTCTACAGTCTGGAGTATCTGGACTAGCATGCCAAGTCCTTTATTGTGGGAGAAGGTATGCAGAACCTTAAAGGGACTCTTTAAGTATAATTTTCAGTAGCCCTCCATGCTAAGATATTTCTAATTTTGAAAACTGATTATTTTTAATTGTTGTTTCTCTACACAAAATAAATAGTTATAAACCTAGAAATATCTAAATATTTTCCTCATTATTGATCAGATAAAGGTTTCAAGAGTATCGTTGTGAATCTTTTATTGCTATCTTTACATGGAGGGTCACTTGTAATTATGATTGCAGGATCTTAACTTATCAATATTTATCTTTCTTTTTATTGTTGCCATTTTCAAAAAGCATTACCTCTTTGTTTATCATTAAACAATTTTCCAAACTCCTGTTTAAGCTGAGCTTTTCTAGTTTACGAGAAACAAAGTTAATCCTAGTCAGGTTGAAACTTCCCAGTTCCCATGGGTCAAGTTAACTCCAATAATAATTGTAAATGTAAATTTAAATTAATAACTACACTTAAATTTTCTCTTTTTTGGAGTTGATTTAAATAAATAAAACAGTCACTTTTCAATCTTCTAAGAAAATTTGCTTGAGTTAAAAAATCATTATTAATACGTTGTCTCGAACACTTTGGAATAAAGCTTGAAATAAAAGAATGATTTTTTTTCTTCAGTTTTGAAAATCCAGTTGAGCTTGAGCGCCATCATGTTTTCCACCTTGAGCAGGAGTTCAAGGATATCGACAAGGTTAGGATTAGGAGGGTTCGAGGAGAGCGTGGAGAAGTAGGTTCCAAACTCAGAAGGTTGAGATCTGAAACCTACTCCAGGCTGAAGGAGAGAAGAGAGAGAAGGAGGTTGTTGTCTTCAAGTTTAGGACAACCAGGTTTGGGATTTAAGTTCATCAGAGATTTTTTTAAATGTTAAATTCCAACAATGTATCCAAATGTATGGAAAGTATTAGGACAATGATTAAAAGTTGTGTTGGGTCTATTTTTAACCTTAAATAATAATGACACAACCACTTATGTAGTTGATTTGAAAAAATTGATATACTTTTTTCAATTTTCAAAAGTAGAAGATTATGTATAATTTATCAAAACAAAATGAACATTGAACATAAAAGAGATAAATAAGAAAACGTTTTGCTTTGGGAATGGGGACATTATTTGAGAAGAGAATATGCCTTAAACATTAACCTTAAGTGTTTACTGTACGTGTATGGAATCCTTAATAATCATGTTAATTGTTCAGGCATTACTGTGTGTCAGGTTTGTTGTGAAAATATTGAAGGATCTCTGGAGGATCATTGTCAACATGTGAAATCCTGTCTTCAGGTTCCCAGGTAGGTTGAAGGATCTTTGTCAGCATGTGAAATCCTGTCTTCCGGTTCCCAGGTAGGAGAAGGTAGAGAAGGATCATATTCAGCATGTCAGAATAAGAACTCCCATCTGAAGGTCCCCAGGTAGGATATCTTGAGGTTCATTGTCAGCGTGAGAGTTGCTGATAGATCGTTGTCAGCGTGAAAAGGTATTTTTTCTTAAAATAAAGTGAATCTTGCACAATTAGGTGTTCACTATTAAATTATTTTATCTGTACGAATTCAAGTAATTGAATGTACTTAAAAGTACAATACAATTCAATACAACAGTGCAATAAAAATACATGTTTAGGACTGTTGAGAATTCTGAAGAAGAATATGTATATGTAGAGGATTATGAGGAATATGAGTGGGCGGGACAATCTAGAATAAGAGTCAACACCCTTCTGTCTGGCGGGCTGGCAGGTGCAGGCTTCCTAACAATTCAGAGGACAGATGAGACGGAGGAGTTGGATGTGACCGGGGAGGAGGTTGAGTTGGGTCCCGAGCAGTACAATGAGAACAGTTTAGTTCAGGCTTCTCGTCAGGAGGATGAAGATAAACTTGATCAATCCTACTCCGGGTCTAGTACTGATATACCTGAAACTATATCTAAAAACTCTCAACCTCTGTCGGAAAACACCCTTCCTAAACCAAAACAAGATGTGAATAAAGTTGAAAAACTTAAAAGTGAAATTTCGCGACTGGAAGCGGTAACTCGCGAATTGCAGGATATGAGCACATGCCGCGTATGTTTAGATAAATATGTGCGCCACGTGGTGAGCACTGCTTGCTGGCACGTGCATTGTGAGGCGTGTTGGCTTCTCACTCTAGCATCTAAGGAATATTTCACAAATTAATTTTTTTAATGCACCTTTTCATTTTATTAATTATTAAAAAGATAGTTTTGAATAATCTAATTTCAAATTGTGATTTAATTTTGCAGAAACTATGCCCGCAGTGCAAGACAATTGTTAAACCTTCAGATCTTCGTCGAATTTATTTGTAGCCAGGGTTCAGCTGAACCTTCAAAATATTAGAATAACAATATCAGTACAAAGCCTCAGATGCCATTTAGTTCGCTAAAATATATTACTCTACACTTAAGGCAAAATTTAGATTCTAACGATGGAATTTGGAAATACAATAGAAAGATTATTTAAAATTTTGCATCTTCATCTCTGAAATCTTCTGTAAGAGCCAAAGTTTTCCATAATGAATCAATTTAAAACAAGTAGTTAAGTCTCCCAGGAAAGTCAAATAAACTTTAAATGGTTTAAAGCTTGTGCATAACTATCCATGAATGGCATTATTTGAGTAAACCATGTATCCTATGTTTGGACAAATGTCTCAATTTGAATACATTTTAAAATTTGGATATTTGTATGAATAATCTGAATGTCGTCTGCTTTGTTTTCTTCTTGAGCCTTTAACTCTGTTTGCAAAGAGACTGATATATTTCTTACTTAACACCCCCAATGCTTAGTTTCCTTTACATGAGCTCTTGTATTGTTAACATCGAGTTTAATGCTTGATCTCCATTTTATTTATTTATCTGCAGATTAATTAAATCTTTACTCGATATAGCCTACCCAACTAGGGGTTTAAGGGAGCTGTGACCACGGAGGGAATAATCAAAATAAAGACATTGATATCTATAGTTTTTATTGATCTTTAAAATAGAATTTCCAAAGTAGATATCAAGATTAAGTGATTGGGAAAGCTGTTCGCTCATATATATTTATATGTTGGATAAAGTTGGACAAACGTCTGGACCAAATTGGCCCATATGGGTGCCCGGGAGCAACATAGGCTGAAAAAATAGAAATAAATCAAAAATCTCATTTTTTTAATTGGAAATTTGATGGGAATCCTATGTCAATGAATTTTATCTTCAAAATTATCTTGACACTCCCTCTCACTTGATAATTTTTAAATCCTATCCCGATATGTAATTACAAATTATGTGTTCTATCCCAATTGAAGACAACCAGTTGTCCCCCCCCCCTTCCTTCGACATTTAAAAAAATGCATTGTCTCCAGTACTTTCCTTCAATATCTGAAAGAAGCTCAAATAAACTTCAAACTTTATATTGGTTTTTATTTAATATAATGTAACTCGTCAGTACGTCGCAGAGCACCCCTCGCCATTTGAATAGTAATTTTTGTCCTCTCTGTCTCAAGCACATTCTTCAAGCTCAGTCATATAATTTTGTTTGTTTTTTAAAGAAAGTGTACCCCTCCCCCAGGGACCCTTCACTCGCATTTTAATAATGTATTTTTTATCCTCTTTCTCGATATTCTTATCCAATATCTGAAAAGAGCTCAAATATACAGCTTCTCATTTCTTCACTATTGTTTTATGTTTTGTTTGTTTAAAGTAAATATAACTCTTCTTATTTAAATTAAGTTTAGATTGTAAAAATGAATGTTTGTTGAATTAGAATAAATATTATATTCTATGAAAGGACTAGATACTGGATACCTAGAATTTGTTTACTCAAGGATTGTTTGTTTAAGTAATGTTTGTTCTGCCAGCCCTCAAGTGTTTGATGTGTAAACATAGAATACATCACCTGATTTAAACCCCTTGGGAACCGGACAAAGTGTTCTACTTACAGGTAAAAAATAAATTGTACATCAATTACATTTTCACAATAGAAAAACTATCGACTATGTTTGGTAGCGATTAAATCATAATTCTGTAATTACTATAATATTTGGATGAACGAAAAAATATCATATTTTGTTTGACTTGGTAGGAGAAAACTTTTTAATAAAGATCTTCACTTAGAAATTAGCCAAATTGACTGAATTTTTTCAAGGAAACCATTCTGTATCCAGGGGGTAACATCGGCTAAAAACGCTTTAATTTGTTTCCAAAGTGTTTGAAATTTCAACTTGAGCTAGTATATTAAATATATACGAGTTACCATATTGAATCATATTAGGAGTTTGCATAAATAAGTAAATCCTATGCTAAGCTCTGCTGAGTGCTGATGCACATTTTGCTTATGAATAAAACTGTTACATAGGATTAGTGAATTATAGTATAAAGAGGACGGAGTCAGGAACTTTGAATTGGTCGAGCTGAGCTAAGTCGTTTCTAAACCCAACCTCTGTAACTGACCAAAAAAATAATTTTTATACTACAGCCAATCAGGAAGCAAGGAAGAAAAGAAAAATTGAGATTTTCATTCAAGCTAAGCTCGTGAATTTAAAAGATTCCGTTAATGCATACTCTATATTAATCAAAAGTACTGGACTCAAATCAAAGACTTAACTCGAATTTGGTTCTGTAACAAAGATGTTTAAACTGACCACTTGGTGTTATAAATGAGGAATGAGCATGTACAGAAAGTTGAAATGTAAAGATTAAAAAGAACTAAAAATGAAACACTAAGGATGAAGTGATATGAATAAAAATGAAGGTCCAATTGGAATATACAGGATAAAAAATTATGACTTGGGTATGGGTGATTGTTTGGAAATTTTGAATGTGTTATACGAATGACAAGGGTGGAATAAAAGGATTGGAAAAAAATGGAATATTATGAATGTGCGTGAATGACTAATTGGAATAAAGAATAAAAAACTAAAATATAATATGTGAATGGATGACTAATTGGAATGAAAGGATGGATGGAGTAAATAAATCATGGCTCTGGGTGTCCTGCCAAGCACAGATAAAAGGTCTGGACCCGTCTCTGGATATAAATCATCGAGCATCTTATTTATTTATTTTTTATCCAAACATTCAATATTCTCGTTCTCTCCAAACCTCTCTATCTATGTGTACCTGTAACAATGACTGTAACTGCAACTGTATATAACCCAGTGAGATAAAAACAACTTTGAAAGTTTGTCATTAAAGTTTTGGAGACCCTCGAGTGCCTGAACGCCTTGGCCTTTGGTTTCACCTCCCCAACTTATACTTTTTTGTACTCCTAGAGATAAATATTTTAAGTTATATAATAATTAAATGCTACATACTGTTAAATTTTTGCGTGTAAGCTTGTAATGCATCTATGCAGGATATCTATGTTATAAAGCTCTTCGTTCATATTCATGTATTTATGCTGCTATAGCTGGTCAAACGGCTAAACCAAATGGACATTTTTTTAGGGAACCCATGGAAACTCTGGGGGTAACATAGGCTAAAAAATATTTTCTTCAAAATCTATTTTAATTTTTTTTTTAATATTCGACTTTTTTCTTAATTCAACGGGCAACGCCGGGCACTTCAGCTTGTATTAATAAGATTCGAAATTAAACCAAAGGTATTGAATATCTGAAGTTTTTCTTTATATCTATTTTTTTGTAAAAAAAGGTTTTAAAAATCTGTCCTATTAGAATTTCTGATGTTGAAATAAACATTATACTATTACCGTTTTACAATCCGTTTTACTCTTTAGCTGATACTTAACAAAGCTTTATCTGATTACTCAAAAACTCTGTACAGCTATTTATTTGCAAGTTACTAAAAATAATCTATTTTTTAACAGAACTCGCTAAACAAATTTATGTTTTTTTACCAGTGGGGGGTAAAGGGGCGGTAGAAAGGTTTTGATGAAGGTGAAAGGTTGGTGAAGGAAATGAAAGGTTTTGATGAAGGTGAAAGGCTGGTGAAGGAAATAAAAGGTTTTGATGAAGGTGAAAGGTTGGCGAAGGAATGAATGGTTTTGATGAAGGTGAAAGACTGGTGAAGGAATGAAAGGTTTTGATGAAGGTGAAAGACTGGTGAAGGAATGAATGGTTTTGATGAAGGTGAAAGACTGGAATGAAAGGTTTTGATGAAGGTGAAAGGCTGGTGAAGAAAATGAAAGGTTTTGATGAAGGTGAAAGACTGGTGAAGG
Organism: Eurytemora carolleeae; assembly: GCF_000591075.1. Classification (NCBI taxonomy): domain Eukaryota; kingdom Metazoa; phylum Arthropoda; class Copepoda; order Calanoida; family Temoridae; genus Eurytemora; species Eurytemora carolleeae. The sequence continues at coordinate 226,006 of NW_019396384.1, forward strand.
AATGAAAGGTTTTGATGAAGGTGAAAGACTGGTGAAGGAATGAAAGGTTTTGATGAAGGTGAAAGACTGGTGAAGGAAATGAAAGGTTTTGATGAAGGTGAAAGGCTGGTGAAGGAAATAAAAGGTTTTGATGAAGGTGAAAGGCTGGTGAAGGAATGAAAGGTTTTGATGAAGGTGAAAGGCTGATGAAGAAAATAAAAGGTTTTGATGAAGGTGAAAGGCTGATGAAGAAAATAAAAGGTTTTGATGAAGGTGAAAGGCTGGTGAAGGATATGAAAGGTTTTGCTGAAGGTGAAAGGCTGGCGAAGGAATGAAAGATTTTGGTCAAGGTAAAAGGCTGGTGAAAGAATGAAAGGTTTTGAGAAAGGTGAAAAGCCGGTGAAGGAATGAAAGGTTTTGATGAAGGTGAAAGGCTGGCGAAGGAATGAAAACACATTCCTCTGAAATGTTGTGAAAAGAAAGGATTTAAGGGAAGAATGTTTTCTCTGTAAACAGTGAAAGAGCTTCCACCACTATACTATAACCTCTTTTCCACACTAAACCTTTTCGGAACCTAGAAACTTAAAGCAATATTTACATTTTTCCACTTTTGATATTTATCATGACTTTTTTAAGATAAAAACATTTCAAACTCTGAAATAGAAAGACAACTTTTAGTCTTTAGTTATGACTTCAAATAGCCTAATAAACGTGAGACACAGCAAGTCTGCAGCGTAAACATTTTCTAACATTTAAAACAACTTGCTGGACTTTAAAGAAATAATAGTCTAAGCAAGTGACCGGCAATGTATGGTAGTTGAACTGAGAATGTAGTATTGTGGTTGACCATTTTTATTTACAATTGCTGAGTTTGAGCGCAAAGTCGACTTTCAAAATCATCCATTTAGGTGGTTACGTTTAGAGAATCGATTTTTTCAAATTATGAAATAACGACGACAAACAATTTAACAAAAATTCTACAGTAAACTAATTAGTTGTTTAGGAACAGGCTGATAAAATAAAAAATTAACTCTCATCATCGAAAATAAGTAATCCTATTCAGTTATTAGTTTTTGTGATGTCTCATTGTTCACAAATATTTTCTGTAATTTTTATTGAAAAGACGATATTTGAAGAATTTTCAGAAATCTGCGAACAAATACGTAAAGAAAAAGAAAATAAACATAATGATGAAAAATAAATAATTAATTCTATTGAGAAATTTGATCCTAAACATCTAATACATTTTTTGTCGTCATTTTATAGTAATTTTTAAAAAATCGATTCTCAAAACGTAACCAGCAACCACCCAAATTGATGATTTGGAACGTCGAATTTGTGCTCAAATTCAGTAATTATACATTATTAAAACGTTTTATATGTCTCAAATGAATCCTAAATAATTTCTCCATAGCACTAAATTCTCAGTTACAAGTAGGGTTGTTAATCGTTTTTGTAAACGATCGTTAAACGATCGTTTAACGATCGTTTTTTGTTTCGTTTTCAAAAACGATCGTTTCGTTTTCGGAAAAAAACTATCGTTTTTAATAACGACCCACTCGTTTTGAACTTTTAGAAAACAAATAGCGATCGTTTTTGAAAACGATCATTTTTATTAAAACGATTTGCGACCTTTTTTATACGGTTGTTTTTTAAAAAACGATCGTTTTTGAAAAAACGATCGTTTTTGAAAAAAAATCATTGACAATTATGTTAACGATCGTTAACAACGGGTCGTCGGTTTTTGGAAAAAAATTACATGCAACTTTAATGAATGTCGTCTTACATGAAGTTTAACAGTTGTGGGGGAGTTAAAACTCGTTGATATTTTCTTAAAAACTACCCAATGATAAGTACAGATGCTCTTCAGGTCGGTTTCCTCTCTTTGTTAACGATCGTTAACGAATTTATTATTACTACGAATAATAATGATAGTGTTTATATCTTATATCTTATATAAAGATTGAAATTGATGTCAATCCACTCGGCTTTTCCTCCCCCCCAACTGTGAACTCATACTCGGGAGAAAATTGCTAAATATTTTTAAAGATTAGCAAATCTATTTCTTGGGTTTAGATGGACACGTGATAAAAGATGGGGGGGGGGGCTGATTTGATATCTTTGATATCAGCACTGTATTTTAGAATTGTAATGGAAAAATTATTTCTTTGCATATATATGAGTCGCAATTTTTTAATCCACCTTGTAACAAGAGGCCCTGGGTTATCAAGCTTCTTCAGAAAAAGCTTGGACCCCCCCCCCCTTCACCCTGTTTCAAGCTACTCAGGCCTTCATTTCAAGTTTTACCTGTCTATATCTGTATTCCTACTGCTGCAGAGTTTAAGGCCGGTTTTGTGTTTTGTTTAACAAGAAAAATCTCCCAACCTCTCAGAAAACCCGCCGAGACGGTACACTGACCATCTGTGACCCAGTGCCTAAGTCACGTGACCTGTTGCTATAGTTATCCACCGGGTGTGGCGGGGAGGGGTACCGTCGACACGGTTCGGGTACTCTGTACCGGTCCGCCGGATGCCTAGAGAGAGACGGCCCGAACCCGAGCAGTGGAAGGAAGAAGGAATGTCAGTAAAGTTTGAGTGCTTGGAGTAAAAGGAACCCTACAATGATATCTGCATAACCCTGTTTAAGTGTTTGTATATATATGTATGAAGAACGTCTGAAAGACTCCTGCAGGATTGCAGGAGAGGGAACAACCAGTGTCCAGCTCTTCAGAAGCTGGGCCCAGCTTGACATGGCCAGCGTACTAACGGGTTGGTATGGGTACAATATCTTCAACATTGCTAACTTTATAGAATATGAACCTTATCCTAAACGTCGGAAACTAGACAAGCAGAACCAGTATAGAACTGTAGAAACTAGTAACAAGGAGTATGAGTTGACCCATAAGGTTCCGACAGCCATATACCGTCCTTTCTCCGACTCTACTCTTAAACAGAAGTCTAAGAGCGTTGAAAAGCATAAACCAGAGGTGGTGGTGTTGGACGAGGAGGAGGAGGAGGAGGAGTGCGTCCTGTTGGATGGTAGAACTTCAATAGATAATTTATACCCGGAGCTTTTATGTATTATCTTCCAGAAACTTGATCTTCAGACCAAAGGCCGCGTTGCTCAGGTAAAAAATATACTTTTCGAACCATGTGATAAAAATTTTGATTAATTTTTTAAAATGCGACTGTGGACTTTTTTAACATTTATTTTCTAATCAATTCAGTTCTTAGTTCTCTTCTTGGCATGAACAAAGAATTATAAAGTTTAAATCAAACTACTAAGAATCCAGATCCTTGCTGAAACTTTTCCTCCAATTTTACATGAAATTTTCATGGATAGGGGAAACTTTTTCCAATGTTTTTAAATTAAATTAACTTTCCGAAATTTGTAATTATTCCAGTTTATTTTCTAGTAGAGTTTAAAACCTTGCAACTTTTCATAACTTTTTTCAAGAGTTAGTTCATTCATTTTATGCATAATATTTTGTAGAAATGATTTTGAAAACAACAAAAGTTTTTTTAATTTGTAAATATTTCTAGGTGTGTGGAAAATGGCGGGATACAGTTTACCTCAAATCTGTTTGGAAAGGTTGTGAAGCCCGTCTTCATCTCCGGAAATCCAATCCAACCCTGTTCCCCTCTCTGGTCCGACGTGGGATCAGGAGGGTTCAGGTTCTCAGCCTGAGAAAATCCTTGAGGGAGTTGGTTAACGGAGTTCCAAACCTTGAGAGTTTAAACCTCTCCGGGTGCTATAATCTTACCGACTCAGCTCTAGATACAGGAATCAACAGAGATCTTCCAAACCTGAAAACCTTAAATCTGAGTCTGTGCAAGGACGTGACGGATAATAGTCTAGGACGGATTGCTACTCACTGTAAGAACCTGGAGAGTTTAGATCTGGGCGGGTGTACTAAAATCACCAACACAGGGCTACTTCTTATCTCATGGGGATTGAAGCAGATCCGACGGTTGAACCTAAGATCGTGTTGGCAGATTTCAGATCACGGTATCGGTCATCTTACAGGTATCAGCAACCAACCCAGCACTGGAGCAAAACAACTTCTTCAGCTCTGTCTCCAGGATTGTCAGAAAATAACGGACGAATCTTTAAAGTTTATCGCCGACGGTCTTCAAACGATCGAGAGACTTAACCTAAGTTTCTGTCTGAGTGTGACAGATACAGGGTTAAAATCTCTCTCTCGTATTCCAGGACTACAGGAGCTAAACCTACGCTCCTGTGATAATGTAAGTGATATTGGAATAGGATTTCTAGGCAATGCATCTCCTTCTAATTTGTCCTCATTGGACCTTTCATTCTGTGATCGTGTGTCCGACTCCTCCATGGCGCATATCGCCAGTGGGATGACGGGGCTCGCCTGCCTTTCTCTCTCTGCTTGTCAGATAACAGATGGTGGGCTGGCACGGGTTTGTCGAGATCTTCAACAGCTCCAGGTCCTTAACATTGGTCAGTGTAACAAGATCACTGATCAAGGGATCATGAACCTGTCTACAAATCTCAAGAGTCTGAAATCTATTGATCTGTACGGATGTACCAAGCTAACTTCATCTTCTATTCAAGCCTTAGAAAAATGTGAAAATTTGAAAATCATAAATCGGGGTTTGTGGCATCAGTTTTAGGGAACCTACAGACCCTGAGCTAGCTCTGAACCTTCTCTTAGATAGATCCTGGTCTAATAGAACCTGCTCAAAGGACGGTTGAAAGCTTGTGCTGGGAAAAGAAATGACTATTCATTCAGAATTATTTTTTCACCTCGCGTATACATTTCTTTTTCTTAATTTTATTTAAGATTGTTATGTTTTTTAATTCTGTAATATTTTGAAATTTTATCTTAAACAAAATTTAACGATGGAACACAGGAAAATAATATTTAAAGTTTAGAAACATTAAAACCTGGAAACCAAGAAAATATTTATAGATCCTGACTCAGTTCATTAGTTTATCTCTAGAACTAAATACTGAGTGTAGTTTCTCCTACTGTTTAGAGCACCTGGAGAACTGGTCTGAGTATATTAAGACCAGGGTTCACGGTTAAGCTAAACTATAGGAGTCTTAACTCTGGTTTTAGTTCCTTCTTTTAGAAAACAAATTCATTTTATACCTGGTTTAAAATTTACTAATTACTAGGTGAAAATACCAGATTTAGCAACTACAGGGTGCCCCAGAATAAATGCCTTTTTAAAAATGTTTTTCTCTTAATCTTACAACTTCAAACAAAATAGCCCATCATCCTGGATTAATTACATTTCTACTTGAACGCTCTGTATTTTTGTTTAAAATCAATGCATGATGTTAATTGATCTCTCAACCACTGTGATGCAGATTTATCTGTTTCAGCCTAGATTATATTAATTATTAAATAAATATGAAAAAATATATGTTTTTTTCACATGACCAGATATAAAGTAAAATCAATTATTACGTTAAATAGAAACGTGAAACAAAAAACATATTTGTACATATGGGATTAACCAAAAAGAATGAGATTTGTATGACAGTCGATTAAATAATATTAAATTAGAATTTAGTTTTTCGATGATTCCTAAAGCAGTTTTGCGAAGAAAGGGAGAGCTGTTTATGGAACTAGAAAGAAAACAAGACTGAATTGAGTCCCTACAGTCGTCTCTTGAAGTCTCATCCTTTGTGCACTGAGATAAAGGCAACTATGAGATATTTTTACAACTATGAAAGATAGTCAGTAAATTTTTAAATAGTCTCGCAGCGCCTTGGCCTTTGGTTTTACATCATTAACTGAACTATACTTTTTTATAGCCCTAGGCATGTAGATCTTAAAAATGCGACGCTTGTTTCTTGCTTCTGTAATAGGTTGTAATTGACGATATATGCTTGATTTTTGCGTAAATATCATTGATTTTTGCGTAAATATCATTGATTTTTGCGTAAATATCCTTGATTTTTGCGTAAGTATCCTTGATTTTTGCGTAAATATGCTTGATTTTTGCGTTTAGCGTGCCGATCTTGGTTAGTAGTGTGATGGGGGTAACCCTTTATATTTGAATATTAGAACTTACAAAAATTATTGCAAATTAAAAAGGAAAGGAAAAAAATACATTTAATCTCATGACTTCAGCTTTAATTAAATTTCACTTTTCTATTTTCATATATATATATACATTTTAAACATACATAAAATAACTTATTTATACATGTTTTTAACAGATTATTGCAGCCTGAGATTAGGTAAAGAGTCATTTTTTAATGCATTTAAAATACTTGGAGGTCGAATTATTTTAACTGTCCGATTTTACCTTGAAAGTCTGGCCGCTTGTTGCTGAATGAAATCTGTCAAATGATGGCCGAATTTGGCGGCAATTCTGGCAAGCAGTCCGCTTTTTACCGCATTGCAAATATCACAATTCAAAACTCAGCTAACCGACGTTTTAGCTTTAAATGGAATACGATCATTTATAATCCAGGGATATTCACAAAGCAAGAGACAGTAAAGACGATACGAAAGCCTCATAATATGATGATCAACAGGTTTAAATAACTTTCCTGAATTAACGGTTTGACAAAAAATCAAGTTTATAGTTAGAATATATATTACTTACAGGCGCCTCTGAAGTCCCATCTCTTGTGGGTAGAAATGAGCAGAGGCGTATTCAGGGGGGACTCAGCCCCCCCCCC
>NW_019396384.1:232733-234506 GCF_000591075.1 Eurytemora carolleeae
GGACAAGGGGTTGGGAGTTTTTATATCTAAGTAACTTTTCATCTGATTTTTGTCAAATTCATCTAAAAATATTTAATATTGTTACCGACAATGTTGTAAAAGTTAAAATTCTAGATAAAAAATTAACATTCCGACTTCTAGAATGATAAGCAACTTTACTAAATAATAATATATCATAAAGATTTGCGTCATTACTAAAAAATCCTTGGTTTGTATTTCGAAAACATACATTTTCATCTTTACCTCCGGTAATTCGTTAAAATCAAAATACTCTAATTTCTAAAGTTTTTAAAGTTTGTAAAATAACGATAATTTATAATTCTACTCCCCCCATAATAATAAGTCCCTTTGTGGTCAATCTTATATCTACCCTTGTTAAATGTAAAAATAGTAATATCTATTTATAGATTTGAACAGGTTACTAAGACTGAATTCAACCAGAGAGAGAGAGAGAGATAGTGAGATAATCTAAACAATGAAAACAAAAACAAACTTAAGGATATATATCTGCATCCTATTGATGAATATCAACCCTCTACAGACAATAACAATAATAGATACAAAATCAACAGGTTTTCAAACACTAAATTATACATTAAAACAGTAAGCATCGTGTATCCAAATGTTTTCTATAAGAAACTCGACCAACCTACCCTGGTTAGGCGGGTTCAGACTGCAAAGTAAATTGTTATCATTTAACTGTTTCAGATCATTTTTTGTATTCAAAAATCATTGTCAATGAAAGTTATAAAAAAAAATTTTATCTTAAAATGTTCGAATACAATTTTTTCTCTGGCAAGGTTTAAAAAATATCAATAATCGAAGAGTGACTTTTAAAAGTTTAATTTCAGCAACAAAATATTAAGATGGGGTTTAATTACAGTTACGGCAAAATTTTATAAAATTTGAAATATTTAAGATTAAAACGGGGTCAACATCCCCCTTGGAGGGGGAGAGGAGGGGCCTTCTTTATACACCATACAGCAAGAAATTGAAGGTCTCCCCCCTCCACAGTGCAGCTGTGGTAAAAGATTACTGCTCTTAGAGATATCCCTTTCTACGCACACAGAAGGCTCCTGACGGGCACTTCTAGCCCCTGAAACCCCCTGAAAGCTACTAGCTGGCACTTCTGTCCCCTGAAATCCACTAAAGGCTCCTATAGCTGGTACTGCTATCCCCTGAAACCCCTTGAAAGCTCCTAAATGGCATGCTAGCCCCTTAAACCCATGGAAGCTCCTTGCTGGCACTTAAACCCCATATAATACTAAGAATCCACTAGAACTGAAAGAGATAAAATTTTCTCCACCTAACCATATAGTTTAGCTTGACCAAAAGAAATTTAAGATCCCTGAAACAACCTTTATTAGAAGACCTTTTAGCCCTGAAGGATATATAAATATGAAACTAAACCTGAACCCCTAAATGAACCCAAACCTAAATTTTATAAACCTTAAAAAAAGTAGTTTGCCCCTGAACTGTAAGGACTGGAGGGCCCCTGTAACAGTGACCTACAATCTATTCCTTCTACCGGGTGTATCAAATTCAATGCATAAACACAATTACATATTTTTGTCTTTTTTTGCGTTTGAGATATTTTTGACTTTAACTGTTAAAATAAATGAAAATGGAATCTAGATTTGTATCTTCTGATTCACCCTGTAGGGAGGAGGGTGGGGGAGCTTACTGTGGAGAATCAGAACAATCCCCTCCAACCCCTTGCCTCCCCTCTCCTCCCCCTACCTACACAGATAAGTATCTTCCCTTCCCTCTTTA
>NW_019396384.1:234551-237708 GCF_000591075.1 Eurytemora carolleeae
TAGTTCTATATACAGTACACCTTCCTCCTCCGTAGTCCTATATACAGTACACCTTCCTCCTCCGTAGTTCTATATACAGTACACCTTCCCCCTCCGTAGTCCTATATACAGTACACCTTCCCCTCCGTAGTCCTATATACAGTACACCTTCCCCCTTCGTAGTTCTATATACAGTACACCTTCCCCCTCCGTAGTTCTATATACAGTACACCTTCCCCCTCCGTAGTTCTATATACAGTATACCTTCCCCTCCGTAGTCCTGTATACAGTACACCTTCCCCTCCGTAGTTCTATATACAGTACACTTTCCTCCTCCGTAGTCCTATATAAAGTACACCTTCCTCCTCCGTAGTCTTATATACAGTACACTTTCCCCCTCCGTAGTTCTATATACAGTACACCTTCCCCTCCTTAGTTCTATATACAGTACACCTTCCTCCTCCGTAGTCCTATATACAGTACACCTTCCTCCTCCGTAGTCTTATATACAGTACACCTTCCTCCTCCGTAGCCCTATATACAGTACACCTTCCCCCTCTGATAGTTCTATATATAGTACGTACCTTCCTCATCCGTAGTTCTATATATAGTACGTACCTTCCCCCTCCGTAGTTCTATATATAGTACGTACCTTCCTCCTCCGTAGTCCTGTATACAGTACACCTTCCTCCTCCGTAGTCCTATATACAGTACACCTTCCCCCTCCGTAGTTCTATATATAGTACGTACCTTCCTCCTCCGTAGTCCTGTATACAGTACACCTTCCTCCTCCATAGTCCTATATACAGTACACCTTCCTCCTACCTCTTCTCCCTCCCTAGTATCCTGAAATAAGATTAAAAGAAAGGCGAGACGAATAGTATATAATGGATCAGCCGCTATACNATATAAATTAAAAAATAATAGAAATAAAAGTTAGAATTGAATACCTGTTCCAACATCCTTCTATTTCTATCAGTTTGTTCTAGTAAAGTTCGAGCTTCCTCCAAAGCATTCTTGTTTGCATTAGCTTTCCTCTCGGCAGTAACTAGATTATCTTGTGCAATGATTTTTGCATGAGATTCTTCTTCAAACTTAGCTTGAACATCTCTTACCTAGACAATGAAAGTTTAATTGGTCCTCATCTTGAGAAATAAATAGATGAATACATGGGTTGAGAAATGAATAGATAAATAGATGGATAGATGGGTTGAGAAATAAATAGATGGATAGATGGTTTGAGAAAGGAATAGATGAAGAGATGGGTTGAGAAATGAATAGATGAATAGATTGGTTGAGAAATAAATAGATGAATACATGGGTTGAGAAATGAATAGATGAATAGATGGATAGATGGGTTATTTCATATTATATTTTATTTGTTAAATATGCACTTAAAACGGAAATTTTTGAAGTGTCTCTCCCACGTGAAACCACAGAAACATCGAGAGCAGAGACACCTGGCAGCCAACTAATCGTCGTTTAAAATATGTCATATATGTAACGTATAAAATATATTATGAAATATCATGAACCAATCTCGAGACTTTCTTTAACTAATCTTATTCCTTTTATGAACCAATATTCCCAATATATTTTAGTTCAAAAACCAATCTTCTTAAGTTAAAAGAAAACTTCTTTACCTGCTGCAAAAAGTTTTTTTTTCATAAATCTTGTTTTTTAATCAATTATTTCTAGGTTTAAAAAATAGAAATTTAATCTAAAACTTCCAAATTTTCTAGTTTTGAAGTTTGTAAGAATTTAATTAAAGTAATTGTTAATCGGACCATAACTCAAAACAATGTAAAGTTCTTTCCCAATCATATTTTTATAGAAAATAATAACACAGATACAACACTAGAAGCATCTTTTCAAGATTTTGGAGTTTTTCGTTCACACTAACCCTGAGGCAGAATGCCCTAAGGAGTTGTGCGCATGCTCTCTCTCTGTCTTGTAATTCAACTCGGCATACGGGTAACTCTTTGTTTTATTGAATGTAAAATTAACCTTACCTGCAGTTGGTACTTTTGAATAGTTTTTTGAGTCTCTACATTGTTGGCATTAGCATGATCAAGGGCCATTCCCAAATCTCCAACATCTGTTTCTAGTTTTTTCTTCATTCTCAGTGCTTCAGCTTTTTACCATTGACTCTGCTGCATTTCCTTGAACTTGTCTGAATTTGGCCAGATTGAGAGCAGCAATCTCTTCAGCTTCTTCAATCTGCTTCTTGTAGCTTTTAATCTTGGACTTAAAAATTTTATTATATATATATTGATCTATTAGATCTACAGGACAGGAAAAGAAAACTGATGTATTATTAGCTAGTCAGAAGATGTTTTATTTCACAGCTCTATTTAAAAATTTTGTTAAATGTAAAATTCAAAAATAAATGTTAAAAAATATATCTTTTGAGAACTGAATATTGTATTTTGTGTTTTTACCTGAAGCTGATCCACAAGTGCTTGCATTCTTTCATGATTCTTTCTGTCTTCATCCTGCTGGAAAACTAGTTCCTTCACCCTTCTCTCACTTCTCCTTAGATTCTTCTGTGCATCTCCATACCTCCTGAAACCATGTAATCTTGCTCATGAACTACCTACTGCCAGTTCAAATTTGAACCACCGATTCAAAGTTTAAGATTAAGGAAGTCTTTGAATTGATGTTTCCAAATTGAACCAGTATTGGGCATTTTGAATTCATTAAATTCAGTCCCAGCCCAGTTCTCTTTACTAATAAAAATGACTGATAATTTAGTAAGAAATCGAAACCGTGTTTTATTAAAAATGATAAAATTGATCCTAAACACAACTTTTTTTCGAGAGATCTTTAGAAAAAAAAGGTTCTAAACCAAGTCTGCCAATTTTGCAACTAAAAAAGTTACGAGGTCACAAAGTCGAAATAATTATTCCACAAAAATTGATGTTTTATATCATTTAATCATTAATTTAGTCCTATATTCTGTGTACTAAAATATGCACACATTCTGGCGCAAACATTTATTTTGAATAATGTTCTTTTTTTTAATAGAAACTAGCTATTGCAGCTTTTCAATCTTGAGACATAAAGGAATACAAAATAATTAGCTGAGCAAGGTGAACCCAAAAGTGAACGCATAATTTTCTCAGGACAACGAGTTTTCCAATTTCAAGATTCTTCTTGATGGAATTTCCGGCAGAAT